>NC_061074.1:4175900-4213080 GCF_021917145.1 Hypomesus transpacificus
CCCCCCTCCCCACTCCTCCATCTCTCCCTCCACATCTTGACCCCTCAAGTGGAACCTTTCCCAGGGACAACAGCCCCTGAGGCAGCCCTTCCTCCATGCCAGGGAGGAGGCAGGTTCCGGCAGGGTGGCGGTTTGGGGGGGGGGGGGGGGGTTAGGGTTAGGGAGGGGTCGTACGGTCTGGGCCTCCACACCTCCCTATCCCATGATGCACTGGGAAGTTCCCACAGCTCACAGTGCTCAGTGGATAGAGAGCCATCCATCAGATCCCTCACTGATTCACCTCAATGCTTCCTCCCTCACTTCCTCACCACGTCTGTCCCTCCTTCCCTCCCTCCTGCCACCATCGCTCACCCTCATCCTTTCCTCATTTTCGTTTTCATTTCTTAAACAACATGGATTAAAAGCTTTGCTGTCAAACTAAATACATTTCTGAACCCTGTCACTTTCCACTCAAAACAATCCTGTCTCGGAAATTCTCATCTATTTTATCTTTGTTAATTTTGGGGTGTGACTGTAGAAGAGAGGTGAAATGTGTTAAGTGTTGCTTTAGCCAAGCTTACCCAAACACACACACACACCAGCTCCCTCTTCCCGAACCAGGATGTCCACCACAGGTGAGTGAGCAGCCTGCAGGATTAGATGTTGGTGGGTTCACCGGAGCAAGGCTGGCCTAGAACAGAGAGAGAGAGAGAGAGAGAGAGAGAGAGAGAGAGAGAGAGAGAGAGAGAGAGAGAGAGAGAGAGTGCGAGAGAGTGCGAGAGAGAGAGAGACGAGGGAGGAAATAGAGCGGACACTGGACCGGGGCCCGTACTGTCACGCCATTAAACAGGGTGTCGAACATCCCATTCCTACCCCCCCAACCACGTACTGCTCTGTACTGCTCCCCCTCAGCACCCCTGCCCCCCCAACCACGTCCTCCTCTGTACTGCTCCCCCTCCAGCCCCCCTGCCCCCACACCCCCTGCTCCCTAATCCCTTTATGCCAAACTCACTCAAGAGTAAGCATGTGTGAAATTGAGGACTTTCTAATACACAGGCTGTGGCCCCGGCTGGCCCCTGTGGTGAGGGAGAGAGAAAGACAGAAAGAGAGATAGACACGGGAGGCTGCCGAGGTGCATTCTAAGAGGAATTGTATCATAATCAACAATGACTTCTGCTCTGTCATTGTCCTTAGTCCAGCCGAAAATATCTCCCTCCCTCCCTCTGCACTTTTTAGATTTACGCATTGACCACATGTGCTTAGGTGCGGATGAGTGGGGACACAGGGGGAGGGGGATGGTTCTCATGCTAGTGAGATGGGGAGGTTAAAGGAAGGTCTGGACAATGTCTGTAATGACTTTGACCCATCGAGTGAGAGTCTGTTAGTTTGTTTAGGTGGGGGTTTTGTGTGTGTGTGTTGGGGGGGGGGGCTGTTGAAACAGGAAGTCATTCCTTGCACTTTGTGGACTGCAACCCCAACAGCAGAAAAAGCTCCCCTCCATTCCCCCCCCCCCCCCCCCCTCCCCCAACCCACACACACCTGCCCCTCCGCCATTCTACAAAGGCTGCTGTAGCCCCTGCACGTTGTGTTATTCTCTGTGTCTGATGGTGGTCGTCTGCTTACATCTCATGAGCCGGGTTCCTAGTCTGAGAGCAGACAATTTGCTCAGTGTGGGAGCCATCGTTGATATTTCTCTTTGTTTGCCGTGTGCAACTTGTCTCTTCTCCAACTGTGCAGTAATATGGCTATTTGCTCAGTCAATTTGCTACTCTCAGCATCCCAAACACATGCAGATATTGTGGACGACGCCAATTGCGAGAATTGTGGCACCAATCTAACAGGAAGCCAGCTGTTTTTCCAGTTTGAAACGCTCATGGTGTTTTGCTGGTTGGTAAAATCATACCCAAGTTAATATTGGTGCGCATGTGAGCCGGCAAACATTTTTTTGTTTTGCCGGTTACAACCATGCCTGATTGAAACTTGTCAAACTAGTTTCATTATTTTAGGTTTCACATGGTTTAGGGAAATGAGAAATTGTCATACTGGAAATTTCTGGCATTCTCCAATTTACAGATAAGCTACAGACAAACGGTACAGACACTGCACAATGACAAGGTGTTACAGAGAGCTCAAATAAGTGTGTCTGCATTGGTCCGTAAAGGAGATGTCCTTAGAGGAGCCGACACTCCAGGATGGACAGGAAATGAGGATACATTGGCCTGTTACCTGACTTCCTGCTGGGGGGTGTAGCCATGGTCCAAATGAAATACAGACATGTTCAAGGAAAGTTATGTCCCAATAACTGAAAAGATTACTGCCGGGTTCCTCTCTGAAGAGGATGCTATGAATCACTTGGGCACTCTGGTCAAGAAAAAAAAGTATTAAATCAAAATATTGTTGCCACTAGTTCAAGGCAGAACTAGTCATAGCTCTAAGGGAACTACAGATGTTCAGGATTCTATGAAAGTGTGAAATGCTTTCTAATATGTCACGGCAGAGCAAGGTCCTCAAACCTAATCAATCCAGTCTTGCTAATCTTGACCTCCGTTTGCTCAAATGTTGATTGTGTATGACTACACTCGTCTACCATATTCCACGAGTGCGATCTCAAATCCATCTGATAATATCTGACATTAAGTATTCTGTTCAGGCGTTATGGTAGACATAGGTTGAACACAATGCCAGCCAACACAATGGGTCAAACTGGGAGCCAATTCAGAGAATCACTCCTAAGTCATCAACCATCAACCCTGCAGCCCTAGAAACCCTAGATAAGGGGGGGTCAGAGTCTGTGATGGCCCCTTCCTGTCTCTCTGGGGGTCTGGGGAGGGTTTTGTGATAAGCTCAGGCCATCCCACTGGGAGTCCCCCCCCCCCCCCCCCCCCCCCCCCCCCTCCAACTCCGAATCACACCTCGACTCCAGATCATATCATATGCCCCGTGGATGTGCGTGGATGCGTAGACACACACGCCAAAGCACAAAAGAATGAACAACTGACAGAGGGCAAGACACAATACATATCATACCCTCTATATGTGATCCGCCTCTTGGAGTAAAGTGCAGGAAGGGGGCCTTTGTACAGATCAAGGCCAGACTCAGAGTGGTGTCAAATCCGGTGGGGGAGATTCGAGTTTGAACAGAAGCCCTGTCTGGACCTCTTTTCACAGGTCTCACTGCACTATAATACCAGCTATATATTCCATTTCACACGCATGAGTAGACAAACAAACACACAAATTACTAAATACATTTCAACCTTAACCTGTTAACAAATACAAACACTCAACAACCAAGTACACACGCGCATACACACACACACACACATACCCACCCTCCGTCTCCCCACACTGCCCCCTGCCGCTCAGGTGCAGGCGTGGCCTCCCCTCTGTCCCCCTTGTTGCTAGGCAACGGGTTCTTTGCGCGGACACCCACCTGCCTTCAGGCTTCAGTGGTCTAAATTTGGTCTTAATTGCAAATTGAGTGGGAGAGCCACACAGACGCCCCCTGAATGAGAAACAGGGAGTCGGGCCAGGCTGCTGAATGTGACAGGGACTCATTCAGATGCAATGACAGTGACAGGGAGAGGAGGAGGAGAGGAGAGAAGGATGAGAGGAGAAGAGGAGAGGGTGAGGAATTGTGCCCGAGACTAGAGGAGCAGAGTTCAAGTGACAACCATAGTCAACAAATACACCCAAGCCCTTACACTACAAGCTTTGGTGTGTGTGCTTAGCCCATGATTGATAAACACGATCAGAAAAACTGTTGATTTTACTGTCAGGAATCGAAAGGTCTGTATTTTTGCATCAAATGTCCACATTATCATAACGATGATCTTAAAACATGAATCCTCAGTAATAATCCTTCGTAAAAGTTACATACCAAAGGTTTTCACATAACCGTACAGAGTATAAAGTGTAAATATTTTCTAATCGGTTCAAAAAGTTCAAGTGCTCCATCACAAACTTACTGAAATTGCACTGGACACCATTTGCAGACTGTTGACCCTAATCCAGGTCAAATACAGGAACGTTTGATCAGATCTGCAGGAGAACCTTTTCTTACTCCAATAGAACCCTTGAAAAGGGGCGTATTGGTGAAGCCCTATTCGCTAAATTCAATTACCACAGTTCTATTGAGAATCCCACTGGAGACAAGACTGGACCGGATGCTCATTTCGACTCCTCTTTCCCCCCAAATCCCCATAGAAATCTCCTTCGCTCGGACAATGCACTTTTTCCCATTTGAAAAAAAAGAAAGGAAATCAATATCTGGTTTCAATACATGGGAAAGCCGATCAATACTCTTTCCTCTTTTCTCGCACTCTTTCCATCTCTGGCAAACAGTAAACAGAAAACAATGGTGTATGGTTATTTGGAGGTTAGGGTCAGGGAAAGGGAGAGAATAGAGGTTTGATGATGGACTGCTCAGGTAGGATTCGGCCCTGGGAGGCAGAGGTTGTGCATTGTTCAATACTCTTTAACCCTTTCTGTTCAGGAGTGGAAAACTGGAGGCCATGATGCAAACAGTATGAGTACAGACACTCAAACAGAGGTTAATACATATGTACCTGAATAGAGAAAGATAAACTTTTTTCCTCTCAAGATTTTGTACATGCATGACAAGAGAGGATGTGTAGGAAAGAAGGAGCAGGGGGAAAGGGTTTGATCACCAGGACCAGTCTCACACATCCTTAGTAGGACAAAGATAACACATCAAACTAAGGGTTTCCTAACCTTCATCACAGTATTTCTATACACAACTGCATGGGTTGATGCTTGATTCGTTAAACACTGATCTTTTAATTCACACAATAGAGGCATGACAGTTTCTCCTTCAGGGCCTTCTCCTTTTTGTTTCTTAAGACATTTGGCACGGGACAGTTTGTCAGAATTTATATAATTAACAAAAGAATCATTGGACTTATATTATACTTCCACCCACAATCTCGTCGATCCCACCCCAATCTTAACTTGAACACCCCGGCACCACTACTCCTGGGTTAATGGAGGTGGGCATTATGGGGCCAACAGCACTCAACAATGGCCCCTCCTACCCAGACAGGCTAGTTCACACACACACACACACACACACACCACACACACACACACACACACACACACACACACACACACACACACACACACACACACACACACACACAGGCAAACACACACACAATGGGCACCAAGAAAGATCTATAGTACCCTACAGAGTCGTTGTCTCCCCGAAATAGAAAATTACAAACAAATTGCTGAGGGCCTGCACATAATTTAAAGACTTGTGGCAAGTTTATGACTTGCTAATGTTACTAATTACATGCCCATAAAATACTTAATTAATTGGGGGGCCAATGAAAGAAGAAGTGGTAGGAGAGAGGAAAAAAAAACTGTAAATAAATAAAAAAGTGGAAAAAAGATAAATAGATTGAGAGGGAAAAAAAAACAAGAGGGAGGAAAGAGAAGAGAGAAAAAGCGGTTGTGCTTGTGTTTGTTATTATGGTTCCACTACATTGGGTTTTACAGCCTAAGGAGAATTTAGTGGCTCTTGCTATTTGCTGGAAAGAAAATGCGAGTCACTGGGAAAATGCAGCCATTACGATCAACCCCTTGCTGATACCTAATATGCCCCGCTTTCCCCCCACGACTTCGCCAAAGTGTCTGTAATCATATTATTGTAAATGTTGGTGGAGTTAATTGCATGGAGAGGAAAATAGGTTCCGCTCGACGGGTTATGGAGAATTTTTCGAAAGTTTGTTTGCCCTCTGGAGTACTGAGGCTCTAATAGTAGCTGAGAGGAGGAAGAGAGAAGGAGAAATAAAGACGGAGGAGGAGGAGTGGTGGGAGGATGGAACTTCAGTGGGAGAGCATGAACTTCTTCACCCCATGGCATGGACAATAGAGTCGGACGTCTTTCCCACCAAAAGAGAGAGAAAAAAAAATCCACCAGGTTTCCTTCGTGAAGTGACATGATAGATTTGACAAAAGTTTTCTTCTACCGTCTCTTGGAGTGTGAAATCAACTGTCTTGTGCATTTTTATCCTCAGGTTTCTCCAGGCGAATTACTGTCTCTTTTTCAGCCGAATATAGAGGAAAACATGCACATGGAAAAACAACAAGTATTTAATTAAATACATGATGCTAAAACGTATAGGGGTAAGAGGAGACACTAGATGGCAATTAAAACTAGAAAGATTAGAACTACAAAGAGCCTAAACACAAAAAACACACAAATATTTAAGTATGGTTAGATGTAGAAGAAAGTCCAAAACTGATCTAGTTTTAGAAATGAACTATATAGTATAGATACAGCTTATTATTTCATGGAGTATGCATATTTTCAGTACACTTGAGATAGGACTCTTCCACATACGCAAACACACAGACAAAACATACCACCCCCCTGCCAGTCTCCAGCAATCTTAAAGAGCAGAGGAGAACGAGCCCCACCTGAGCTGCACAGGCCACTCTGGCCTCACCCGGGAACATTACTCATTTTGCTGCTCATCGCTGAGGCTCATTTAGCAAGGCCTTTCCTCCCTAACCATCATCAATATTCCCCCCTAAAGAGGCTCCTATCGTGAGCTGTTGGAGAGGGCTGCCCTGCCCCTGCACTGGGTGACACAGCTCACCCTGCTTCAGCCGCCTTGAAAAGACCCTGGTAATCAAGTTTTAGGAACTCCATGGACCCAAGGTAATCAAGTATTGTCGGGTTTCCATCTTTCAAATAATTTGATATTTGGCTATTTCGAGGTCTTATGTATCACATGTATGGGAAGGAGATGGTTGAGAATTGGATTGTGTGACAAAATGGAGGCTGGGTCAAGGGAATACTTCCTATTCTGTCCTGACTGGAAACTCAGGGTGAGCAAAGGACACAACTGAATCATTACCAAGACCTACTAAGTAGCTGCAATAACATGATATAGTTAAATGACCTACTGTCAGTAAAAGTAGTTTGTCCTCCACCAAAAATAATTGCCAGGGATAAGTGAGGAGTATCCCTTAAAACAGGGCTTAGTTAGGAGCACGATACATTTCTCTGTGTATGCACATGAGGAGAAAGTCACAACTCTTTGTCATGCTTTAGGTTACCAATCCTTTATCTTGTACAATTCAACACATGTTCCACACAATTTCCCTTAACTGTGACAATCATTGGTAGAGCAGCCGATGGCAGAGTCCATGTGGAGAGATTGATGCCCCGGTAATGCCACCGCACGATTCATCGCTAATTCACTCTTATTTATGGCAGGTATTCAGAGGAGGGGGAGGGGAAAAAAAGTATGCGAGAATGAAAGAAAATAAGGTAAAGGATTACACAAAAGTGGAGAAGGGGAAGCCCCTCTGTAGGATAGAAGTTCTACAAACCTAGATAAGGGAAAAAGTTTGTTTCCGAAAACAACAAAAAATGTACTTGTTCTAAGATGCGTTTATATGGTTGTTTGTTTTTCAGATGCATGCTTAGAGGCGATGTTGTTTTCAAATACCCAATGGGGGGGGGGGGGGGGGGGGGGGGGGGGGGGGGGGGGTGGAATAGGGTTGATGGGCATGGAGTACATTAGGTCACAGTGATGCTGTGACAGAAGGGGCAAACTCCCCGCGCCCTCCCTACTCACCTACAGGTAAAGAGCACAGCATAGCATGATCCCTGGATTCATGTAGGGGTCTGGTCGGCAAAGCAAAAATGCTGACTAAAGGGCTGGATGATTAACAGAACCATGTCCTTAAAAATATCTTCTTTCATTCTGCCCTACCTCTGCGGCTCAAAAAAATAAATCACAACAGTTTTCAACGTTTAGAGTGAGATTTTCGGAAGCTAAAAACTAATTCAAGCTCTGTGGTGACAGACACTGCTGACAGCACCATTTGAAGCGTTTGAGTTCGAACAGAAACACAATGCGGACGAATCTTCTGAAAATCATTTGAAATTAGAATCAATATTGAAGACATGATTCTGCTCATGCACCACATTACTACCAAGGCACGAACACAAACGATGATGGAATTCAGAACATGTAAATCAACACCATTAGACTAAGCCTGTCTGATTGTAAAATTAATATTATTTTTGTTTATATAAATACATAATAAATAGCTGAGGACAAAATTTGGATCATACCTTCCTGTTAATGTTGTTGTGATGATATAGTATTACAAGTACTTTGCGTTTCTGGTTCAGATCACAGTTAAGTCAAAAACGATTACTGATCATTGTGAAATGTATTTTACAACTTCCATGTTGTGTGCTGTACGGAGTGGAATGTAAGCAGACAGTTCACTTCTACAGTGTGTACAGCCATTATATACAGTACATTTGAATATACAATATAAATGTATTAAATGTGTCCAGAGGTTCCTGCATGGCTACAGCTGACAAGGCTTGGAAATGAGGTGGCAAATGTATGTTATTAGGCACTGAATCCTCTTATCTTCTATGTGTGTGTGTGTGTTTGCACTGAACACACAAGTATATCTAGATTTCCACATAGGTGATTTGTTTTCATTAAATTTCCATTGGACCATATTTGCTTATGTATTCACACATTTCACAGTATTTGCTTTGAATTTGCAGCAAATGATGCAATGTGCTTTAATAGATGCGATCTATAGAGATGTAAAACCACAAGTTCATCCTGCACAATAAGGAAGAGCTTTTATGGGCTAGATGTTCTTAGGAATTGCCCCAGTTTTTAGATTTACTGGTTTACCTGAATTATATAGTTCTAAAACTGCTGTAATCTTGGACCAAAATAATTTGGCTTTCAACAGGGTTTTCTAATTCGAAATTTGTACAAGATTTGAACCAATGTGGTCTTTGGATCTTAAGGATTGACGATTTTCAAATAGATTATACAGAATTAGCATCCGTGTTTAATTCGGCCCTACCCTTCTCTTCCTCAGTCTATTTATCAGCAGACATCTCTTTTCACCTCACATTTCATTTTACATTCAAAAATACCACTCCACTTCCAAACATGATTAAACTCGATCACAAAACAGGTAAACAAAAATCCTCGCTACAAAGGCAATTTTGTACAGCTGCAATTTTCTTGTTCTTTTTTTTCTCCCCCCAGTGAGTGCTCGGTCCGTTCATTCGGTTATGGAAAAGAACAGGAGAACATGGGTTGTTTTTGCCGTGGTATTTATTAATGTTTTGGTAATACCAACAAGGATGTGGGGCAACTAGTGAACTGGCCACTTTGACCGCCACCATCTCCTACAATAGGCTGAATAAATGACAGCAATTTTCCATTTTCATTTGCTGACCACTTGATCATGTGCCACCCTGCCCTAGAGGATGTTCTCTCATTCATGGCCGACCACAAGCCCTGTAGACACCTGCAGGTCCTGCTATGATCAACGATCAAGCCGCATTAGCACGCCTACTGCGCCAGAATAGGGTCACACACACATTGAAGCGCAAAACACAAACAGACAAGGCAAGAGAAATAAACAGTTCACAAGACTACATGCCTCACGCACACAAACACACAGAGAGGGAAGGAGGGAGCTCAGACACAGATGCAAACACACATGCATATTCACACTCACACTTGTGACCGCACACACCGACACAGAGAGCAAACACACACACAAACGACGGCTATGGATGTTTTGCAATATTCACCATTATCTAGTAAATACTGTATTAATAATACTTAACGCAACAGCAAAACTGACTTTAACATACAGTTGTTAGGAGCAAGAAGCAGGAACACTTATTCAGGCCCACAGCACCATCACATCCTCCTCTGTCTATCCCTCTTCCATCCTCCTCTCCCCCTATGCAGCTTGGCGCGCTCATCTCCCTCTTTACCTCCTCCACGCCTCCTCTCTTCCACTCCCTCTGTCTTCCTTGTCTTCTCCATTCATCCAGCATGTCCCCCTCTCCACAGAGGAAGACAATGGGGCCCAAGCTGCGGACAGCCACGGGGCCACTCCAGTCGATAGAGTCTTTTCACTGCTAGGGCCCGGAGGGGCTCTGAGGTAAAATCCTACAACTTGGCATGCCCGCTTGCCAACCGAGGATGCCAGTGTCTGCCAGCATGGCTCAACGTTTTTCCGCTGCTTTTCTCTGTCGTTCAGGCTTCAGTCTTTACAACTGTTTCTTTCAGCGGTCTAGAGTCCCCTTTTCAATAGAATTCCCATGAGGCAAAACATGTCAGAGATGGGTGGAGGAAGCAGGAAAACACGATAATGGGAAGTCTTTGAATGGTTTTTAGTTTTACAGGAATTATCTGCACCTGGAAACTCATTTTGTTGAGTTTCAGACCAAGTTATTGTAGAGGCTTAAACAGCAGCTCTATTTAGGATGACACGAGAGCTGGTTTATCCTCCAATTTCATACCACGTTTAAGAGTGTAGTGAATGCCATGCTAAAACACCAGAGTACATTAAAATACAAGGTGCAATAGGAACAGTAGGTTGTAGGCATTACAAGGTAGCATGCCCCACCCCCCAACTCAGACAATTTTCCAAGAGCCATGAAGGTTGTTAAGGTGGTGGGGGTGGGGCAGCTATCTGCCCTCATTTTCCAACAGGGTGACCCCTCAGGCACGTCACCCCTCCCACTCCCATCCACCATCACACACACAGGTAGCACTGCCCTTCCTCTAATCAGGATGGCAGAGAGGGCATCAAAGACAGGCCGGGGCATGGGAGGGGAGGGCGGGCAGGTACATAAAAGAGCGCTGGCATGAAGAGTGATGGTCTGGGGGGGGGGGGGGGGTGCTGCGTTTCGCCCTGCCTATTTCCCCCCCCACCATCCCCCCCCCTCCGCCCCCAGCTACTCACCCTCTCCCCCTCCACACACCCACCCACCCATCCATCCATCCTTTATGGAATCATTTGCATATTGCATAGCCAGTGCTGTTTTATGGAGGTCGTTTTTATCTGTGCTCCGTCGTCGCCTGGGCGACCATAAATTCCGCTTACTCCGGGACAAGGATGACCTTTTATTCTCTAATCAAGCTGTTCCACGTTGTATCCACTCCAGCCCTCCTCTCCGCCTCGGATGTTTTGCTTCCATTCCTCCGCTGTTGTCAAAGTGAGAGTAAATACAAGGTAGGGTTTCTGTACAGGGAAACCTGCTCACGGTCAGGCACAAACACCACCAACTTGCTTCACTTTGCTTATAGGTTTTATTAAAAAAAAATCTATAATTACACCACTTAAAAAGCACTCGCTATGAGGAGCGCTAACACCCTATCCCCGCCACGCACGATTACACACTCACAAATGGACTCTCCCAAATAAAACCTGTATGTGTGTGGGTGTGTATGGACTCCCAACCTCAACAAACTGCTCCCAGGATACCTGACATTAATTGTAAGACCTTCCGAATGTAGACTTGGCCCTGCTGCTTATGCGAAAGAGACACCTCCCCATCTGCACTCGAGTCTGCACCTGCACCCCCTACCCCTCCCTCCCTCTCTCTCCCTCCTCCAACCCCCTTGGTCCCCACCCACCCTCGCCCCGGCTCCCTCAGCGCTGATCTGAGAGCTGATATCACACAGCTGTTCTGGGGGGGATTACGCCTGATAAAACAAACTCAGTCCCCGGCCCCCCACCCCCAGACCCCCGTACAGCTCCTCACAGCCCAGGGGCCCCGGAGGCTCAGGGAAGGGACCCAGGGGGGAAGGGGAGAAATAGAGGGTTTGGTGATTCATAGTTTGTTTAATTTGATTTGACAAAATATATTTGCAAGATGTTTAAATCATCTGTATACTGCACTGTGATCATTGCCGTTTAAAGGATTCTGGACTTTTTGGCTAACGTAAGAAAAAATGACCAAAGCAGGAAAATTGCAAATTACCTTCATTTCACTTGTTAGATGATATACTGTTTGGCACTTTAGTTCGGAAAACCATAGGCTACTGGCTGAGAGAAAGTGCTGTGTTCTTAACCTTGAGCTCTATTTAACTGACCCAGACTCCAAGAGAAATAAACTAATTTAACTTGAAAACAGAAGGCCGAAAAACTGACTACATCATTGATGAGAAAAAGGTGAAGGAATCCCCGCATTTCTTAATCCGAACCCCTCCTTCCTTCCTCCCTTCGTCTGTCCGTCCGTCTCCATCACTCTGGACGGGGGTCATCTCTACAGATTAACTCAGCGAACAAGATCCAAACGAATGTGCCACAGGGAGCATCTATCACTCGCAGACACAATCACGCTAAATGGGTCTATTTGCATCCCCCCCTTTTAAAGAGGGAGAGCGAAAAAAACAGAGAATCCATCTCTCTCGTGTTTGACAGTCCACATTAAAACGCCAAGTGTAGAGAGAGAGAGAGACAGAGAGAGAGGAAGAGAGAGAGAGAGGGAGAGAAAGTGCAAGAGAGAGAGAGAGAGAGAGAGAGAGAGAGAGGGGGGAGACAGAGAGAATGTGCAAGGGATCCAGGACAGGCGCAACGTGTTTCCAACATTGTTGTGACAGCAAATGCAAATAGCCTGACTTTCCCCTAGAGAGGGAAAGCGAGTAAAGGAGAGAGACAGAGAAGATGCACAAAAAAAAGAACACTCAGGATGAGAAGACTCGGCTAGGCTAAAGGAAAAGGCAAAGGAAGAAGAAAATAAATTATCCGCCTTTACTTCCCCGTTCCGCTAACGCCGGCACAATATAATATCAATAATTGCTGGACAAATTAAACAAGTAAAACAATGAGTTTGCCGGGGGCAGTCTCACTCCAAGCCCCTATCCCACCACCAACCAAAATCATTCTGTGCATTTTAAAAGAAGGTCATACTCCTTTTTTTCCTTTCTCTTCTTCCCCTGGTTGGATGGGTGACACGTACGCTCTGTGCGAGGCAGCTGACCTGAGTTTGAATTTAGAGTGTTCATTAATAGGATATTATGCCATATGCTCACTGCCTCACTGTCTTATTCTAATGCCTGGCACTGACTTGAGAATTTGTAATTAGCGCTGGTATAATGAGGGTATCGGAGGGGCTAATACGGACTGTGGTGGAGGAATAGATTTGCTCATTGTACTGTAAAACGGCAGGGACCGGTCAGCAAGCCGGCGGGAAAAGACGTTGACCCGCCATCGGAAAACACCGGATATTACCGGTAACGCTGCAAGTGCATGGAGCCTACAACTCACACGGAAGTCCAGGTTAAAACATTGAAAAGCCGACCTTTCCCCTGGTCCCGACAACACGCTACACACAGGAGATGCTAGACAAATGCTCTCCTGTTAGCGTCTCACCCATTCTCATTCATTGCAATCTTCATGGGCTGCATTCAAAGGACGGGCGTTTGAGGTCTTGTTGCTTCCGTGCTGTCCTTGCACTTTCCCCTCGGCTAGGCTGTCATAATTATGCTGTCCAGGCTAGATGCCCATTGTGGGAATGTGGCTGCTGCTTACAAAAGCCGCAAAACGGACACGTTTTCCACGACGCTGCAGTAAATAATTACACAGATTTGAGGTTACACACACGTCAAATCGCAGAACATGCGCACATAGAAAGCAGAGTACTGTGGAACTGTGAGAGGCAGGGTGCACACATTGTGGCTGAGTGAATCGCTGAAAGTCAATTGCAGTAGGCCCGATCACCGTTACACACAAGCTATAGTGATGATGCTGACACGAGTGAAAATCTGCAAAGCTGTTGACAAGCACTAGTTGTTAACATATAATGGTGTGCGTGTGTATTGTACATGTGTGCCTATGCCCGCACATTTCTGTATATTTAGACAACAGTTGTAAGTGCACTGATATGCATAATGATTACAAACAGGTGTTTGAGTCTACAGCGTGTGTGTGTGTGTGTGTGTGTAAAACAGCACCATCACTAACATATCACATTTCCCCTCTGAAAAGCTAAAAAAGATTAGCCGGGTAAGTTCTCCACCCAGAGAGCTGAGCGGGGCCCACCGAAATAAATTTCGCCTGCACTCCGCACATGACATTGCACATAAATATTCAATAAATTAGCCCCGGCCGCTTTATAGATTGATCAGTCATCTCTGGCACACTGTGACAGGCAATGCTCGGGTTGAAATATTAATGCTGACAAATTAGGGATTTCTGAGTAAATGATGTCACATCGCACGGCTTCACTCAAATTTACTCCCTGGCACGAGGGCACATTTTTCCCCCCGTCGGCACGGTAATGCACTCGCTACCCCTGACCCCCCCCCCCCCCAATCACCCCCCCACCCACTCTTCATCTCTCCCCTCCTCCCTCGCCCCACACACCCCACTACCCCCTCACTCCCGCTTCAAAAAATGACATTCATTATTTTATCGTTAAGCAGGAGTCATTCTTTCTTACCCAGGCAGCTATGGAAGAGAGACGGAAAGAAAGAAAGAAAGAAAGAAAGGAAGGAGGAAATGAACCTCTGAAGGGCCAGATTGGTTTATGGTGTTGGTGGTTGCAGTAGAAGCTCTGGAGCTTTTGACCAGGTGGTAAGCACCCACTTGTGTGTGTTTGGTTGCAGATATGATTATGTTGTGCCTGTGTGTGTGTGTGTGATGAGTTGGGTTGTTACAGGGCCAACAGAGGGGTGAGAGGTACTCTAGGGACCCCTTCAGAACTGGCAGCGTGTGCACTGTGCTGGGTGGAATGTGACAGAGTCTCTGGGGAAATACACCTGAGTGTGTAGGGGGGGAGGGTCCCTACAGGGGTCAGACTGGAAGGGAGGGGGGATTGGGGGCTTGGGCAGGGGGGTTGGGGTCCATGGACAAGCATCAAGGAGAAGATTTGAACACCCTGCAATCACAAGGAATGTATTATGTACAGTATAGACAACCTGAGGCCACGCACATCCCCGTATACACTCACCTACATTTATCAGCATTTATATTGAAGTGCACCACTTAAAGATTCTAAGTAGCAGCCTGGAGAAATAGACAACACACAACAGGATATCCTACACTGAGGCACTGAAAAATATAAAAATACATTCACATAAAGAATAATAGCTGAGACACCTGGTCCAGTATGGATGAAGGATAAGCATCATGTTATCATCATGACATTCCAGTGATATATCTGTAGTTTATGGAAAAATAGGTAAGTAAATAATAAGTATGTTAAACAACACTAAATGTGGGCAATATTTTGCTAATCCCATAAATCTTTTCTACATTTCACTTAACAGCACATTTTCAATTGTGCCATGACTAACAGCACCAACCTGCATTCATGTCTACCAAGTTGTCATTACGCAAGAACGCTGAGTAAGCTGTACTTCCTGGAGTTTATGTATGCAAAGGTACCAGGATTGACCCATGTGGTATTACGGGGGGGTGTGGGGGCTGGTGGGGGGGGATGTCACTGCTCAGCAATAATGGTACAGCTCATCTGCTGCTGGTCAGCCTGTAATGAATGAGATACGTGCCGGAGATCAATAATATCGGTGAGGAATCGTCAAACGGCAGACAGCGAAAGATGAGCAGGGAGCTTCTCCATCGATCCAGATCCACTATGGATCCATCCCCGCTCTGCCCCATCCCCCCTCTGCCCGAACCCCCCTCTGCCCCATCCCCGCTCTGCCCCATCCCCCCTCTGCCCCATCCCCGCTCTGCCCCATCCCCCCTCTGCCCCATCCCCGCTCTGCCCCATCCCCACTCTGCCCCAACCCCTGATGCCCCTGCTCTGCTGGGTGTTTCATTATTGGCTCAGCACTTGTGGGTTGCTGTCCCCAAAGCCTTTTGGTGGTCTAGAATCTGGATGGTAAAATATGTGTGTGCACCACACACACACACACACAGACAAGCAGTGACATACCCTGCCCTTGAATAAGAACTGAAGCACCTGTTTCTAACATGAAACTAACCTTCTGCATGGAATTTAAAGGTGTTTTTGGATTCTGGCAAAGAGGCATTTCAGTTGTGTGTGTGTGTGTGTGTGTGTGTGTGTGGGGAGGAGGGTTAAGGTAGAGGTTTCTTGCTTTCTTGCTTACTTGAGATGAAGCAGAGAGCACACAGAAGAGCTAAACTCACAGTAAACCTTGAAGTATTTTTATTATGTTTGTGTGTGTGTGGGGGGGGGGGGCACCTTTAGGTATATACTATGTGTATCCTCTGGCCTGGGCTCCACAGATGACTCTCCTTGTGTCAAAAAAAGACACTTCACCCTAAAGTTGGAAAAAATTACAGGGGGGGGGGGATATCTTGTGGACCGTCTGTCAGCCCACAGTGATGAATGGAAATGGACCAGCTCTCCTCTCCTCTCTTAATGCAATCACTTGGCCACGGCAGCGGCTGCCATCTTTGATGCTGGCTCGGTTTTTGTAAATTCGGAGCAAATTACTCCGTCAGAACCCGGCGGCGCCTGTCCATCAAGCTGAAGGGGAGGAGGATGTCGCAGAGACAGGTGAATGACAAGGAGGCACACTAGGGGGAAAACAAGATGAGGAGGAGAGAGGAGGGGGTCGAGGAAAAAAAGAGAAAGAGAAAGGGAGAGGATGATGCAAAGGTGGGGGAGATGGAGAGAGGGAAAAGTTAGAGGGAAAAGAAGGTGGAAACGCTGAGAGGACAGGAGAAAGGCAAAATAGGAAGTAATAAAAAAAAACTTTGGGGAAACACAGACTCCCTTGGGCGCGGCAGTATCAAGTCAATCTGGGGGCTAATTCGTGTCAAGGCTTGAATCCTATCTCCTTGAGAGCCGAGCAGAAGGTTGACAAAAATTGAAGTGGAAATGCAGGATGCACGAGAGGATAGGGCCACAACAATGGGCACGGGGGAATAAAAGGGCTGTACCCCGGTGCTCTTGGCCTCCTCTGTGAGCACAGGACTAACCTTGGGCCGTCTGTCCTTCCCTCACTTCCCCCTCTCCTCCGCATCCAAACAACGCAAACTAAGTGTGTTCCTTGAAAGTTTCAGGAGCTTCCTGTCATCAAACCCACCACTTGAGAACTATGACATCTTCTAAACACATTTATGCAGGAAGGAATACAAATTGTGTGCCACACAGACTCAACAGTTTGGACCCAGGAACCAACTGTTGGACATCATACTGATTGAAAATACAACATACAAATGGGTATTAAAGCAGATATCTTGTCTCTCTGTTCGCCAGAATCCTAATCTTGTTATGATTACTGAATTTGGTAAGATGTGAACTGAGGCACGGGTCAATATGAATAATGTTCCGGCAGTGTGTAAAACAGAATAGTTGGTGCGAATTACACTGTAGAGGAAACAAAGAGATATCCCATCCACAGCCGAGCTGCAGACAGCTCCTATTGTTAATCACGTCTAATTAGGGACAGGATGTGGCTCTGTTCTCTGACAGCCATGTTGACAGATCTTCTTCTCCCTGCCGACTCCCCTCCTCCCTCGAGTTAGACGGCAGGCGCGCTGACGGGGCCCCGGCTCCGCCCGGAGCGCTTTAGCGTGCTAGCTCGGAGCGAGCGAGAGGGCTCTGTGTACGTGTAATCAAGGAGGTGGCGCCGGTGGTGGCAGCAGCTGTTGACAGGTACGCCTGTGCTGCGGGCTTAGACCGGAAACAGGCAGGTGGGGGCTCAAGGCGGGCTTGAAGAAATCTGTGCGTCCCACCTCCCCTCCCAAACCATTTTCCCTTTTTGATGCTTCCTCGCAAGGATTAACAGTGGAAAATTAAGAACATGAAGGCAAACAAAAAAACCTGTGATGTAGAAAAGATGGTGTTTTTATCTTTTGGGATATGTATTTGTAGGCTTTGGGAAGAGATATCCAATTTCTTACATATCAGTAGTACTAAGGCTTAAAGGAAGTAGGGCTATAAAAAAATATTGTAGAACTGTGCAGCAACAACAGATGACCATTCCAGAATGTGTGACAATAACACAAAGTTGCTCAAGTAAGAAAAGATTCCAAATAGAGGCAGATAAAAAAGATCCAGAGAAGGTGGGTGGCGATGTTACAAAACGAATGAGAGATGGACAGAGGTCAGGAGACTTCCCCCCAGGCACCCACAACTTTTGACCTTTTGAGAAATGTTCACAGCGGATCAAAATAATTAGACTAGTCTGTCTATCACCCTTCTAACACCCAACAGAGCTCCAGGACTTTAAAAATAACTCCCTGTCCATCCACAGACAGACACACATGCGATTAACACTGTCTCATCCACACTCCCAATACAGAAACACAATTAGGCCCTGCACCAACAAAAACACCAGGCTTTGGCGGCACGGCTGGACGGGAACGGCATCTGCCTGTCAAGCATCGATCACCCTCTGACTCAGTGTTAGTGTCTCTCTCTCCCCCTCTCTGTCCGTCTGCGTCCGTTCCCCTTTGCTCCAGTTCAGATGCACGACAGAGGTGGACGACTGAGGGAAGTGTGTGTGAAAGAAACAGAAGATCTTGTGTTTTTCTTCTTAATAAGGGCAGATTAGGAGATTTGGCGTCCCCCCTCTCAGACCCACAACTGTCATAACAGCGGTCAGGAAAAGCTACGCTTTTTTTTCATAACCCGGTACTCTTTCTCTTTCCCCTTCCTCTAGCTTTCTATACCTTTCTCCTCCTTCCTCTTTCCTCCTCCACCTTCCTCCTCCAACTTCCTCTTCCTCAGACTGACTTGGCTGTAAGTCAGAACACCCCTCCTATTTTATGAGAACTTAGTAGTGTGCACAGGCATATTGTAGAGGTCAGTTTGTGGTTATTTCTGCTTGCATATTTTGTTTATGCATGTGATTATATGACAACATCACTCCCATATGATATCACATAATCCTTGAATTTGTACATTCCATGAAGGTAGTTTTTGAACCAGGAAAGGATTCTTCAAATCTGCTGGATCAAACTGTCTTGGGGCTGTGGTGTTAAACCCGGCTTTAAGACAACTTGGGCACCTGATCCCAGCCGTCAGCCGGTTCAATGTCCAGCCTGAAGGAACAACAGCTGTCTGGCCTCTGTCTAGTGTGAGAGTCTCCCCCCCCAACCTGTTTGTCCCCCCCCCCCGACCCCTAACCTCAACCGCTGTACTAATATCTTCAGCTGCCAATGTCACGGCCCGGTTGGCAGTGGGATCTTTGTCTTCGAACCTTTCCCCCCTTTTTGCTTGCTATGTGTGACCCATCCTACACCGCCCCCCCACCCCCACCCCCCCGACACAGACAGATAAATTATTTCTATTTGTCCTCTTCAGGCCAGTGGAAGGAGTTATCGATACAATCCGCCAAATGATGTCAAGGATTTCTCAGTGAAGCTTATGAATGACAAAAACACCCCTCCTCCTACCTGCCTTCCAAACCCCCCCCCCCCCCCCTCAAAAAAAAGACTTGCACCTTCAGAGCAGGCCAGGAAGATTGAGAGCCAGGACACCATATTGATTTCCCCCCATCCTCCTTCTTAAATAGAAGCTGATGGGTACAAAGGCAGGAGCCATAGCTTTTGTGTGCTAAAATGTGGCTAAAAGCTTTCTGGAAGGTTGAGGAAGGGATTGAATTAGATATTACATCTAATGCTGCTTAGCAGCAGATGGACGAGAAGGAGGAAAAAATGCTGTCTGGCTGCTTGGCTGGGATCACATCTTCAGCTTTTCCTCTTTCGTCTTGTTGTTTGTGAAAAAGATCAGGCGGGTGGCGGGTAAATAGATCAACTTTGTGGATTTGACAAAGGAGGGGCGTGAGATGGGCGCAGGGGTTGAGCCGACACCATTCCCAAGCGCCCTGACGGAGGGGACAAAGCCAACGGTTTGGATGGGTCTCTGCCAGAGGACAAGGGGAAGAAGGGATGGTGATAATCTGACTGGCAGACAGTGGGGGGAAATGGAGAGCAAACAAAGCGAGCGAGATGGAGAGAGGGGAGGAAGGGTGGATGTGAATGTCAGAGAACGGGAGAAGGTGTGTACCATGTAAAGGCAAGGTGGCATTCGACAGAAGAGCAATGCACCTTCAAATGGAAATTTGTGCTGAGATACATCAGAGTGCTTGGGACCACTGCATGCAATGACACAAGAATGGGAACAGATTGGAATTTTACCCACCAGCTTGCCACCATTTTGTTTTAGTTCACAGAAGGTAAAACATGAAACTCATATTCTGAGGTAGTCTTGGTTCAGCACCCACACCCTTTCGCCATGCCCTCTCTTTTTCCTCTCGGCGTCCCATTAGAACACACAAGGACTCCCATCTCCTGAGGTAAGCTCTTTGGCAAACAGCTCGCTGATTAAAACAAACAGGGGAGTGAGTGCCGCTGTCGGGGAGGATAGGGCAAACAGGCCAGACGCAGTGGGAGGCCTCCAGACAGCCGCCGCACCAGACTGTACTCTGCACAGCACGGCGGCGTCGAGTCACGACCGAGAACCCAGCGAAGGCTCTAAGTCACACAAAGGGTCAGGGAGAGAGAAAGCACTGAAACGCTTTGCTGAGTAGCCGAGTCATGAAAAGAGAGGCGAGTCTGACAATGGGGTCTGTGCTAGAGAGTGTGAAAGGATATCAGCAGTTACTCAGGGTCAAAGTCAGCTGAGTTTCAGACGCAACTAACGCCAGAAGACTGAGTGTCTGCGGCGGGTAGCATGGTGCAAGAAAAATGTACTTGCTGACAAAAACAGCAATGTTCTGCAAGAAAAACACAGACAAAAAAAAATGAAAGAGGGTCAAAGTTGGAAATGAAATTCACAGACAAAACAAGCAGTTTACACAAAATAGCGCGTTCTTTTACAGCAAATAAATCCCAGAGATCTGAACACAAAAGGGACCATGGCTGCCCAGCCGAAAAAGGATGGAGACGAGGGCTGTTCCATGTCCGAGGGCTGTCAGTTCTCAGTGCACTCAATGGTTTTAATGTCTTGGCTTAAAACAGCACGGTATCCTGCCAAGATTAAGTATGGGATCTCAAGGCATTCGCCGAGCATGTGAAATCACTCTCGATGGTCTCATTCCCCTCTAATTCAATTAGGCTTTTTCCCAGAGCACCCTGGGACCAGGACATTTTTTTTGTGCTTCTTCTTTTACATCCATGAAGAGGGGGATGAGTATGGGGCGCTGTACCCGAGGTGTGGAAAGTTGAAACCCTTCTCTCTCTGTCCCATACACACACACCCGCCCCAACACCACTCTGCACGCTAAGACGCGGATAAGCATCAGGACTGAATGACTTCATAGGGATCGACAAAGAACAAGGGGAATTATTGGCCCATCAGAGGCAGCTGTCCCCAGGTCTGTTATAGTGATGGGGATGATGTCATGTCTGAGGCTTGCGGAATGGTCTTTTGGGGGAGGGGGGACATGCAAGGGCATGCAACAATTCTGAGGTGATTATTACAGTTTGGTCTGGTTTCTGGCAGCTATACCAAAGAGTCAGGGCATTCAGAACAATACTGTGCATAAGACTGACTAACTGTATATCAAGAGTTTTTATTTTAATACAAATTGCTATATTTGTTTAATGAAGAGAACATAAAACATTGAAGTATCACACATCTTAAATGACATTGTTAAAATACAATTGATTATGGCTAGAGAAGTAGTCACTGTGGTCATGAGTTTCACAGTTCAACCCCCAGGGAGAAAACCTCCCAAGAACTGACCTCAAACACCCTGGCTGATACCTAGCCTGACCTGCTCTTGACCTCACTTTGACCTCTGGTCTGGAGGTGTGCCACACAAACTCCCACATTCTGACACAGGCTCATCCAATTACACAAACACACACACACACAAACACAGACCCCTCTATTCCTTTTTGGGCTCCCTCCCCCTCCATTTCATTCCCTGTCTGCTTTGCCTATTAAATACCACTCCCCCACCTCCCTTCATATTTACAAAGGCTTACAAACAAGGCCGAGGCGTTTGGCTGCAGCTCCTCGGATACCAAATCCGTCTGCCACTTATCTGAGGGATTACTGCAGTGGGGGCCAGGCTACCGCAGATTAGAAACAAAGGCCAAATTAAAACAGGGGCTATCAACAAACACAGGGACAAGACGACAGGGAGGTGATCCAATTACACAGATAACCCAACAGACCCCGGCGTGCTGGAGGAGACACTCTGAGCCGGGACGAGTTGAGGTAAACATGTACACGCAAACCCAAGCGGAGACACAGGCGCCAACACATGCCCATTCACGACGTACCCGGCCAAGCACCGGTCACACACATGCCCATGGACACACGCATGCACAGAGATGACACGTGCACGCTGACAAAAGGTTAAAGGCACGCAGTCAGAAAAAGATGCACGTTTTGTCCCACATTCCACAATGTGATGAGTTGCTGTTCTATTATTTCTGTATTGACAAACTATATATACAAACCCATTCGGAAAGAGCACATGTTCCTTACAGATCTATGTACTGTAGCTGACATTTACAAAGCGACAGTCCTCTGCCCTGAATTCAGCGGCCTGTGACCTCAGTGCCGACAGCGGGTTGCAGCCAACCCTCTTTTGCCAGTTCCTGATGAGCTCATTACCGGCCAAGCCCCATTGTGTTAATTGAAGCCACACTAACGATCCCCCCCCATCCCTCCTACTCTTTAAAAGCAGAAAGACTTGTCGCTCTCTTTAGCCCGGTTCCCCCCTCCAGCTACACAGGTAATTGAATTGCGCCAGGGCCCTCAGTAAGCTGGCTTGTTTTAATAACTTCACTAGATTATGTTTAATAAGTGAGCCTTAAATGCTCTTTTCGCAGGGCCAGGGAGGATGAGGAAGGGCAAATGTGGAAATAGAAATGAATGAAATTGACTTGACTTTCTTTCCGAGGCCTGCTTGGGGGACAGATGTAATCGTGGCAGCGTACTTGGCTTGTCTGTCTGTGAGCACGGTTCAGCAGGGGGACATGGAGTTCTGCAGCACTGAGGTTGGTGAGCTTTCGTGGAGCAGACCGCATTGCAGCGCGCGCACACACACACACACAACCTTAAACTGTAATCTTAACACACTGTCTGACTCCCATTCCTGAACCCACTTGCTCGATCCAATCTCATTCCACGATGTTATCAAAATTATACATTTGTGGGCCATGGAAGGGCTAATTGATGTGATTGTTTTGACTGGCTGCTGGTGTGTGGAGGTCATCCGAGAGTCCGAAAGGTCAAAGGTGAGAACGAGGGCATTTCTTATCAGTCTGGTGCACAGGCAGAGTGTCAGCCAGGGCCAGGTGTCGGGTTGGGCTGACTGGCCGACAGCTTAGCCAGGCTGGAGTTTCGGCCACGGTTAGAGGAGAGGGTCAAAGAGTCGCCAGTGAACAAACAGGAGAAGCTGAGATAAGGAGCAGAGACAGTGTCTGCCCTGAGACACCAGCGTGTGGTTTAGTTATTAAGATTCATACAGCCAATACATTACTGTGCGGCAAATATACAGGGATGAATGGGTTATATGTATGTATACACACAAATAAGTGGATTATATATAGACAAAAGGGATTTCTTTGGAGAATACTGGGAGCAAAAAACTAAACAAAAAACAAGAGGCAGAGCAGAGAAGGAAAAAGAGAGTGATGGAGACAGACGACTAGAGAGCAGGACAGCCAGTGAAAGAGCCACTGATGGGGAGAGATGTGCGGGGAATGTTTGCGTGCGGATCGGCAGTCAGTTAGCCTGTGTGTTTGTGACGCGAAGAGCAGCGCAGCCGTCACACAGACTGCCATTAACATAATATTGTGTGTTGTCAGTTGTGTGACGGCTGGCGCAGGTAGTTATCTGGGGGGACACACACATTGTGTGTGTGTGTGTGTGTCTACCGTGTCCAGGCTTGCCTTTTTCTGTCACCTCCCTGGACAGGTGGCATCCCTCTAGCCCTGTGATTAGCGCGTCAACGTCTTTACATGTCGCCAGCGAGCGCACAGCGTGCATCTACATACACATATAAATGTAAATGTGGCCCCTCCTCTCCCCCACGCCTCCCTCGCACCTGCCTTGTCAAGGGCGATGACAGCTCAGGATTGATTTGACCGCACGCCGTCCTCGGAGACGCCCGCCAAATAAGCGTGTGGACCACCTCTGACATGAAGGACCCGTCAGAGGATGGCGGCTTCGCCACGGCGTCAGCAGGGACGCAATCTGCACATTTGACAGACATACACACAAAAACATACTGTCAGGAAACTTGCAGAAAGCCTCTGAAAAACTTTGGCCATCCTATGTTTTTCCTTCATTTATATTCCAGTGCCTGTTTTCAGTCAGAAAGGTTCCCATCAGAGCTACAAGTCAAATGATGGTCCTCAGCTGATTCAAGAAGTGATCCCACTGTCAATCTGTAGTCTCTGAGGGGTGATTGATTTGGAATTGAGCACAGAGTCATTGTTGTAACACGCTCCTGTATCGACTAAGCAGAAATTGATGTTTTGTCCACGGCAGGCGTGCAAGGGAGGATTTTTCTAAACGTAGACTTGACTCACAATTTGACATTTCCAGTCAATGTAATTTAGAAATGTGTCTTTAAAAAACATGATACAGGAAGGTAGTTGTTGTACGTGTGTGTGTTTCTCATTACATTTCTGTCCCAACTGCATACAATATAATCAAAGTGATTGATGCCACTCTTGCCCGGGTGAAAAAATAAATCAGTGAATCAGAAGCGTCAATGATGGCCTAAAAATTCACTTCAGATGAATCTCAAATCCAGAGTTTCCCTAAACATCTACATCTGTGCCACTCCTTCTGTGTACTGCATGTTCAGACTGGGTACATTTAAGAAATCAACTGTAATAACTACAGCATCTGTAGTTCCAAAAACTGGACACTTTCAGACTGAATCTGAGGAGAGGAAGCAATGAGCAATCCAAAAGGCATTGCCTCTTCCATAGTGTGTGTGTGTGTTGCTCCAATAGATGTTTGTGTGTGTGTGTATGTGTGTTAGGGCTGTGTGTAGTCAGTCTCTGTATGTGTGTGTGTGTGTGTCAGTACACACTCTGCAGCAGTAGATTCCATGGAGGTGAAGGCTGTCAGAGTCAGGCCTGGTCAGCACGCAGAGTGATTATGGCTGACCCCGCAGCGAGGAGTTTGGGTGGGGGGGTCACTCTGGATGTCAGAGGAGGTGAGAGACAGGGGCTGAACCCAGCATGGCCCTGCCTGCCCGCTTCCCGAGACACACGTGTTAGTTTAGACTTCTGGAATTGCCGACACTTACGATACTAACCCCTGCTAAGAGTAGAGAGCCCAGGAAGGTAAAGAAAATGTGCTCTGGTCTGACTGACTGCAACCTGACAGACATCTCAAATCACTGGCAAAACTAGGCTCGCTAGTGTGCGCGCGCTCATCCCGTCCTCACAGGTCAACATCCAATCTGCCAATGACAAGTCTCCACACTGAGCGGGCTGCAACCTCTCATCAAATCACATCTGTCCAGTGCCTTCAACCTAGCCCTCTTCATTTCAGCACCGTTAACATGAAGCCTGTATGCATGCTCAAGTTGTTCTATACACTGTCATCCTGCTCCTCATTCCAGCTTTTCCACTAATGACCAATCTCTGGCCTGACACAAAGAACAGTACAGACAGAGGAAGAGACAAGAGCGGCAGCTGTTCAAGTGCTTCTAAAGCCCCAGGAAAAAGAATCATGCCTTAGCTTACAGGTGAGGTAAATCTACTACATGGACGTACTGAATGTTCTGGTTACAGCATGTGCAATGACTTGTTACTGGCCAGCTCTCACGGTCATCCTTGTTGTCATCCCTGTTTCTTTTCATCCTCTCTTTTCTCTTCCACTCTCTCTGTGTGTGTGTGCTTCTCTAAGCAGTGCGTCTTACCCCTGCCTCTCCAATTAAAAAAACATGGGCAGGGAAGAGGGAAGTGCAGATATTCCTCGGAGAGACAAGTCAATACAAACAATTGATGACACACACCAGCCGGAAAGCACACAAACACACACACAAAAACACACACCCTATTTTGGACGACCAGAAAAATTACAACTAAAACAAAACACTTTTTTTTTTTTATAATACTAAAAGTAAATTGAGACAGCAGTTGAACTGCTGACAGTAATTACAAAGAAAATGAAACATGTATATCTTTGAAATGCACTGTTGAGAAATTAAATGAACAACAAACATATTACATTTCAGCCTGAAGGCTAAGGCGCTTAATGTATACTGTATTCTTTCATAATAAATTTAATTCAAAATGCAGTACTTTAAGAGCGTCTCTGAATGCAGTGCACTGAAATGGCGTAATTAGCACAGGGAGGAAAATAGGTGAAATAAATTAGATATAATTGTTGTACGTCAGTCTATCTTACCCTGAAAGTGTGTTCTTGTGAACGGGAGCACACACAAAACGCAAGTGACTGCGCGAACGTACATCGAGGCCTAATGACGGGCCTACTAATGAAACATGTGCAACGCTATAATAACTTTTCCTTGTAAATGAGAGTGTGTAAATGGGGGGGGGAGTATGTTTTTCTGTTGATGCGTCTCCATACACAGTGACTCCTACTGGTATTGACTCAGTATTGATAGGGAGCAGCCCAGGAGCAGATGGTATCAGTGGGCTGCATCATCCTCAGTCACCCCTCATTTGGGGGAGTTGAACTGATCCTTCCCCAGCGCAGGAGGAGTGGTGGATGGAAGGGGAGGGGGGGGGGAGCGAGTCTAAATTCATACGCTCTCCCCCACCTTTGATAGTCAAGTGGATTACACCTTGTGTTCAAATAGAGGCCGTCCAGAAAGGGGTGGCAGGGTTGGGGGAGAAGGCATCAGGACACTAAATGGAATCAGGGCCCAGTCTAAAAGGCTTGATTCGGTTATTGTTAACTGCTTCCACTTCATTAAGCTTAATCCTTATTAGGGTGTAAGTATAACTGGAGACCTGAATGGACAGAGCCCGGCCAAAGGGACATGTGTGCCTATTGTGGAACTCTCAGGGGTTAATCCCTGTCCCTGTGGTGTGTGTGTGTGTGTGTGTGTGTGGGCACACAAGAAGGTTGGAGACCACAGCTCTGCTTAGTCTGATTATTGGGGCTGGTCTCTGGTGTGTGCATGTCAGGCTCCACGCTACAACTTCCCTGGGTCCCTCCCCTAAGGCTTGCCCCCCCACCCCTTTCCTCTGTGGGCCCGTTCCCTCAGGGTCCCTGATGTGACAAGCGTGAAGCGCTCCCCTCCTTTTGTGAATCAATCTGCCGCGGCCTCCTCGTAGTTTCCCCCTGCCCACCACCCCCCCCCCCCCACACACACACACTCCCACCCCCACCGGACACATGCTGGGTCACAGGCCAGTGTGTTAATACAGATGTAGATGCCAATAAGGCCTCTTAATCAGGACACAAGAGGGAGCGATTGACTTTTAAAGAAGATGTACAACCCTGGTGTTCCTCCCCCACGATGGGCCAGTTGGTTTTCTTGCCTCAGTGTCCCCTGCTCCCCCTACGCTGACTGTGGCCCTGGTGGAAAGATGTCCACAAATACAGCTCCTGCCATATCTTTACATGACCTGATGTGGGCACATTGTAAAAAGCTGTGCATCTCATGACAAGTTTGCATGGTCTCCCGGATAGGAAGGAGGTGGGGGTGAGTTGGGGGGGGCAAGGGATTGAATAGCAGTACCTAGGAAGCAGAAAGAGAGAGGGAGAGAGAGAACGAGAAAGCATAGAGTTACTGACATCTATATAGGTGGCGAGAGAAGAGAGAGGAAGATGGCAAAGGTCAGAGCTCCAATCCAAATGAAAACAGTGGGCCCCATCCTCAGTTTCCTGAAAAGTGCAGCGAGAGAGAAAGACTAGAGAGAGTGCTTCCATATAAACACAATCAGAAGTTTTAACTTTCCACTTTGATAGACAGAACCCAATTAGCAAAGGATGCTAAAAAACTAACCTCAGGCCAACCAATCAGGCCTGAAGCTCAGAGCCAGGTCTGGCGAATGCTAGAGAAAACTTAAATGAATCAACAATGACAATAGACCATGATGGTCCTTAGATTAGAGTCCATTACCCCTCCACATTAGCACCAGGCTTTAGTAGTATTAAGAGCACTCATTTAACACTGTTTAAAAAAGGCCGGAGCAGAAATCCCTAAACTTTCTTAAATTGGAAATGTAATTCCCTCAGGTAACTCTCTCTCCCTCTTTCTCATATGAGGGAAAAGAGTTGAAGTTGAAATGCATTTGATCTGCCCTAATTTCAATTAATTAGCAACGATGGCTGTGCAGCTACTCCCTGAGGGTGGGGATGTGTGAGAGAAGTAGAGGGGGGGGGGGGGGGGGGGGGGAGCCATCAATAAACTGTTGGGAGACTCATTAGTCGTCCTAAACGGCTCACCCAAAGTCGCGACATTTTACCAGAGCATTGGAGCCTAATTACTGGTCACAGTATCCATTACTATTCACTCCTTTCCTCCCCTCCACCCCTCCTCTCCTCCCTCTTTCACTCCATCCCGGGCCTTCCTGGCCACAATGGAGCCAGCGCTGTAATGAGTACTGTGTTGGCCGGCACTAGATTAGAGGATGAATGTCTTGGGACTGTGCATGAGTTGAGGAGCGTGCGAGTGTGTGTGTGCGTGCGTGTGTGTGTGTGAGAGAGATGGGCTAATATGAAGTACTGCTCAAAGGGTCTCACTCCCTTCCTCCTCCCCGTGGACACATGCAGCCCCTTCAACAGGTGCCTACAGGAGAACAGTAATGGTCACAATAAGAAAAAGGTATTTCTTACAGAAATAATAAATGGGCAGGCTAATGTAGCTCATATTCAATTGTAAAGTAAATCAATTGTAAACTATGTGGTGGACAAAAGAGTCAGTCCAGGAAAGCCCAGGCTTGGTTAGTGGGGGCCAGGATGGTAGGACTCACTGTGGATGGCAGAGAAGTAAAAGAAAGAGATGAGCAAAGTGAAAATTAGATATAGGGTTACGATTCCCAAGAGGCATATCCAGCAGAGGGGAGTCGTCCCCCAAAAGAGAAATGCTGAAGATGAGGGAATGAGAGAGAAGCAAGGCTCTGGGCGATGAGTGCACACTAGGAAGTAAGACAAGGTCCTATAGAGCAACAGATCTCCTCACAGCCCTTGGTGTTGTGTCCTCTCTGGCTTCCTCTGAATGGGGTCCTAATTGGCTGGACTGTGTGAATAGGCAGCTGGCCTAAGAGTGCCAGCACAAAGGACTGCAGCCGTAAGAGGGTTCTTAAGCTGGGGCCTTTTTAATACACACGACAATAAAACCCTTAAGGACAAGAGAAGACGGAGAGAGAAAGACAGAAGAGGAGAGAGAGAGAGCACACAGATAGACCGGCACAGATAGAGAAACACAGAGGGTCCTTAAAGAAGAAGGAAAAAAAAAACGGGAATCATTGCAGAACGGTGTAGCCGGCACGAGTGATCTGTGCTGTGTGCCACAGTTCTGTTGAGGATGACAGACCCCAGACAGTCAATAATAAGCCCATGTCTGCTCGCCATGCAGGGGGCCAAAGAATGATGTGACACTCGAGGGCCCTGGGGCCCTGAGATGACTCCATGTGGGCCCGCTCCCACAGGGATGAGGAAGGGAGGCAGCACCACAAGAGGTGGAGGAGGATGGAGCCTACTTAGATTCAGATATGAAGAGGTAGTCAAGAGCAACAACAAAATGAGACGGTGGCTTTTGCGGATGTAGCTGACGAGCACCGAGTCTTTTTTTTGGTTTGGGGGAACATTATAATTCGCCCTTCACAAAAGTATGCGTGGAAAATCAAACTTCTAGTCATGTCACTCATGCGCATACATGTGTGTGCACTACACTGTGTGTGTTTGTGTGTGTGCACGCCTGTGTTTTTGTGTTTGTGTGTGTAGGACAGGGTTCGCCTGCAGGCCTCTTTACCTCCTAGGGCGTTCCATTATCCCTGTAACCATTCTCTAAAATGGAGGTCATATCAGGTGCCATTTTCACAACCTGCTTCTTCCAAATGCACCCTTTTCCCTCAAACGACACACGCATGATGCGTTAGCAGCAAACACCCTGTCACAAGGCAAAGTGTTTCCTCCACATCCAGGTTTAAACTGCAATGAACAGACGGAATATAAAACAATATTTCCTCTTTTAAAATAAGTAGTCTAGTCCACAGTGAATCAAAGGACGGAACAATCCTCTTTTTTGCTTGAAGCATAATTGCTCAGTTAAGAAAGGTTAGAATAGCCATTTTGGAACTGTTTACTTTTCCCTTGCTGGGTTTTTGTTGTTGTTGGAAACACTAATTTTTTGTGGGATCAAAACACAGATATCACACCATTGGTGGCTCTTTTTTCAGGTGTGGCACGGTTGTCACGATTCATGTCAAAACTCATCTACCTTTACCTGGCTTTAACACCCAAATAATTAACTTTGTATGCTCTGCCATTACTCAAGTTATGTAAACTTTGACACATTGTTGACAGGTAAAACAAGTTATAAAGATATACACTTGACTACTGTACAATCCATTCTCAAAGTACTGATACATCTCTAGCTAGCCTTGCCTAAAAGTTAGACCATCCCTTGAATCTTCCAATTGTATTATATTTCACTCAACTCTTATCATGACAGGTCCGTGTGATAGAGATGAAAGCTCTTCAACAAAGAGAGACACTGTCTTAGTTATGTTCCACAATAAACAATAAACACATAAAACTCTCTGGGTATCACTCTAAGCGAAGAAAGCTTACGCACAAAAAAAATCCTGTTTGGAGTTGAACAAATTAAATGAATGTGACACACCAGGAAATAAACAGTCTGTTTTCCCACCAACTGTCAATTGGAAGAGTCTCAGTCTATCTATCACAATGCAGTAGCCTCTCACCGGCCCCCGTCAAACAGCTGTAGTCCTCCTCTGTGGACAGGATGCAGACACTGACACAAACCAAGACAACAGCTGTTTATTGTTGCGTGTGGAAAGGATGTGCACGTGTGTGTGTGTGCTGTGTGGATACATGTATAAGTGTGTCAGAGAGTAGGAGAATATATTTGTAAATGTGTGCATAAGTGTGCACACGGACGTGTGTGTGTGTGTGCGTCCGTGTACGTGCCTGCCTAAAACACCAATATTTATCCTCGCCATCTCGCCATCTGGATAATTGATCGTTCACTATCGTAAAAAAGAGGGTGCGAGAGAGAATGTGTCATGATGGGCCACTTCTTAAAAACGAGGGATGCGTGTGGCGTTCATCTGTTTAGCGCTCCCTTTCGCCTGTTTTGATTTGCCGCCCTGGCTGCTAGCCGTCATGATGGTTATGAAGGGGGGGATAGAGAGATTCTGTATCATTGTGCAATGGAAGGTGATCAGTGGGACGGGCTGTTAGCTGGTGCTCAGGGCTGCATTCACAATCAAAGCTGAACAGGTGCGTAACACTCTTGCAGATCCCATCAGAGACAGACTGATGCACACTTGCCAACTTTCTTGTATTTTTTTAATATAAATGTTGTATATACATACTGTGTTCTGATGAACATCATTTGATTTTGTGTCTACTGAAAGTCTGCGTTCATACAGCTGTACATGATAGACTCAAATATGTTGCAGCATTACAGTAAGCTCCAAATAAAAACGTGTGTAGACACAGGAAGAGACATGCTGACCAATACCCACCCACCCCCCCCATACACACACCCACGCTACCCCCCCCCCCCCCTCCCCCCCATGCACACATACAGGCTAAAGGATCCTTCCACCCACACTAGTGACTGACATATATAGAAATAGAAACCAGTACAATATTTACTGTACCACACACACAGAGCACTCGTGCAGGCACACCACCAGCAATGGCCTTTCTTTGGCCCCCAATAAACAACAAGCCTTTGCTGCAGTCATTTAGCCAACACTATTGTCTACCTAATGGGGCTCCATCCTTTTCGCCTTCCCTCCCTCCATGTCACCCTTCCTTTCTTCCTTGCACTCCCGTTCTCTTTCTTTTCACTTCTGCCCCTCAATCGTCCCCTCTCTTCTGTCTCTCTCACTCTCTCTCTGATGGCTTTCTCAACCTCTCTCTGTGTATTATGTAGATAACGCGGGGACGATATATATCCCAGGCGGGTCAAACGGAGGTCGCAATCACACACTGTGACAGAGGCAGCCAATCCCAGTAAATCAGTTGTGGGAGGAGGAGAGGAGCAGGCCTCGGGGTGGGGGGGTAAGGGGGGGGGGGGGGGTGCTGAGGCCCCCATGGGGTGTCATGTGGTGTGCCTGTTTGACAACCACACAGAGCGAGAGAGGTGACCAAGGTAGCTAGGGTTTTTTGAGGGTGAGGAAGGGATGGAGGGAAGCAAATGGAGAGGAAGGGAAATGACAGTGTGTCAAGCAACACACTGAAAGGAAGTAAAGGAGATGAGGGAGGAAGTAATCTAACTGGCAGAAAACTCACAATATATTTTCATCAACTAGAGTTTAATTTAATCAAATAAAGTTTAATTTAATTTAAAAAGTTGGATAGATATTAGTTTATTATTTGTGTAGCTCAGCACTTCACATGCGATGTCGGTGTCACTTTATTTTAAGCAAATTACACTTACCCAACATGTGTGAATTACTTACATATGAACCACTTTTAAGTAGTACTAATTTAGCCAACAAAACAAATACGAGTCAGGCATCCAGGTCGAAAGCTACCCTGTCTTAATTGATGCTAGAAAATAATGACTGGCTCCAACCATTAATTCACTTCCTGGCTCACAGATACATGTTAGTCGACAAAGTATCTTGTAAACCATCCACATACTGCATCAAATCAACCTACTTAGAACTACACTTGACCCATGAATAATGGGATTCATCCACACCAGTACAGTATCTTTGCAGGGCCCACTCTATACTCACTGCAAAGTCTACAATTGTCCATATGACATGCATGCTCCACACCTATAAAATGATAATTTACAGGAGAGGGACATTAGCTACTTGTCATGAGGGTGACTTTGCACTTTACACTGACTGTACTTGGAGAGCTTCCATGAAGAGGCTCTTGTGCTTCCCGTGGCTCCACTAGGTCTCTTCATTTCTAATTGCACTCCCAAAACACCAACTCACTGGTGTGGGCGTGAGCGACTGTATCACTGTACTGTACACACACACACAAACACACACACTTGGAAACATGACAAATTGCCACACGTACACACATTGCAATGCCACACAGTCTCACTCTCTGTCTCTCACACACACACACACCTAATGCTAATGACTAATGACTGACTGTTGTTTTGTAATATGGCAGATGAATCCTGATCCGGTGCTGTGCTGCTGTGATGCTCCTCAGAGCGGGCATGCTCAGAGTGGATGTGACAGGTGTGCACAGTCTGTTTGCTCGCTGGGAGGTGTGTGTACTGTCGCAGGAGGGGGCACAGTGCAGGGGGACCACAGGTGTCTGCGCGTGTTTGGATGCATGTATACATGCATGTATGCATGCGTGGACAAATGTTGCAGCAAAAGCTCATTGAGAACGTGGGTTGCCAGTCCAAAGACACAGGATCAAATCAAATCAAATTTATTTGTATAGCCCTTTTTACACGCAAGCATGTCACAGAGGGCTTCACATGCGCCCATAGAACTGCCCCTCAACCAACCTAAACCCTCAAGGAAGACAAGGAAAAACTCCCAGAAAAACTCCCACCGGGAGAAAAAATGGAAGAAACCTTGGGAGGAGCAATTCAGAGAGGGATCCCCTCCTCCAGAGACGGTTGGTAAGAGAGAGGAGCAGAACACAAGCTAAACATAGTCATACAGTGTCAATGGGTTTTGAAACACCAAAATCCATTGTTCGGCTTTATAGACGTTGGATGGGACCGGGAAACTCGCTGTTGGCCGTCATGGAGACTGGATTCCGGGTGACGACCTGGTTCAGCGTTGGCAGACCGACGACCAAGCAGGTCCTGACAGCTCAAACCCCCCACACCACAGGGAATGTGTGGGGGGGGGGACAGAGAGGAGAGCAGGGATTAGAGAATGCCAGGAGCAGCTAACAGTTACAGTCAAAATAGAATGAGATCCCCACCGGTCAAGTGTGGACTAGTGCAGCAATTTAACAGAGCAAAAAGGGTATTTGATGCAGCCCCACACACCAAAACAACGACAGCCCCCCTCAGTTGGAACATGAAATCTGTTCCAGGGGAAAGAACTCTAAAGTAGGTTATACTTATAGGATGGAATGCCAAGAGACCAACTCAACTGGACTTACAACACACAGGATCCTGTAAAGCCACAGAATGTAAGAGACAGTAGTGTGCAGTAGACACGTGTGAGAGACTGTGCAGTAGACATGTGCAGAAGAGATATGAGAGACTGTGCAGTAGACATGTGTAAACATGAACATCTGAGCATCATGTAAACATCTGCTAGAACCACTTTAGATAAGCTTCCAACAGAGGAAGAGAAGGAAGAGGTCCTGAGGAGATCAAACACAGTACAGTACAGCAGAACCCCAGTCCTGAACACTACAGCATATTATTGTGCACCCCCTATTTCAGTCAAATTTCACAAGACGTCATTTAAAAAAAGAGAGCAGAACCCACCTGTTCGTATCTGCAAACATTATGTGAACTCTACTGCCCCCTATGGTAGCTTTCAAGAGTGACAAGCAGATTTGTGTCCATTTAGACAGCAAAGTGATATTGTGTTTTAAGTTTTAAAAAATGGTAGCAGGTACAAAAGCAGAGACAGTCTTGCAAATGTGCTTCTGGACAAATGTCTGGATATAGACGCAGACATGTGGGGGAATTCCTCTATGAAAGAAGGAACCCAGAGGATAGGTCTTCCTCACTGGAGAGCTGGAAGACACAGTGATTGGTCCCCAGTGCACAGGAAGGAGAGTGAACATGTAGAGCAGGGGGCCTGGAAGAGAGGAAGTCTTTGTGATGTCCACTATTTCTGAGATTTCATCCATAACCCGGTTTGTCTCACAGTCTCCGTCTGTTGCACACGCCAAACACAAACTCTGAATCCTCCACACCTCACATGTAGATTCTATTGACCTGGAATTCATTTGAAAAGCATCACTACAGTAGGGATCATTTGTAAGTTGGTGAACTAACCCTTTAATAAGGGTCACCCCCATGACCAACACTCCCATGGACAAGACCCCAACCGATCCCACCATTTCCTCTCCACTTTCGTCCTTGAGACATCCCACTTTACAAGACCCCCCCCACCACCACCACCAACCCCCATTCTCACATAATGAGCCGGCCCATAGGGGTGTTAGACTATTCAGGGTAGGCCTAATCCTGAGAGGTAGAGGGGGGTATGTTAGCTGGAGTGGGCACAGGGTTGGAGTCCACACCGCTGGAGGGAGAGAGCACACACAGAGCGGATTCTCATAATTAGGAGGAGAATTAGTCATGCTCTCCAGCCTGCCTGCCTTCCTGGGTGTATTACAGTGGGAGGCAGCGATGGGGAGGAAAGGGGAGGAAGAGAGAAATGGCGAATAGCAATCTTTCTACTGTTTACCTAAAAAGGGGGAGGGGGGCATCGCTTCCCAATGCCGACATGTCTCCGTGCAGAGTTACCCGGACCACGTACAGATTAATATTTAAAGCTGGGGTGTGTGGTAGAGAGAGAGAGAGAGAGAGAGAGAGAGAGGGGCTGAGGATAGAGGATGATGTGTGCTAGGCTTCTGTTTATTTAGGATGTTGTGAAAATACAGAGAAATTTGCAATTTTATTGGTTTCCGGCTAAGGTGGATGTGTGCCTGTTTGTGTTGGCGGGGTGGAGGTTGTGGGTTTGTGCATTTCTGTGCATGTGTGTGTGTGTAATGAGAGGGCTCATGACTCTTTGCCCCTTTCCGACTTACCAGCCAACCATTTAAACATCAGCACAAGTCACACTGACCCACAGTAAGGACCAAGCCTTGACTCAGATTGACCACAATCACCACATGCACACATAAACAACAGTTACAGAACCGTTTCAAAAAAAAGTATTCCAGCGCTGTGAAGACTATGGGGTGTCATTTGGCAATGGACAGGAACATGGCTGGCATCATGTGTCCACAAGCTCCACATCACAGTGGGAGGGGGACACCAGCACAGCCACATGTGCAAGACCACAACCTCTCCTCAATAGCTACAGACAGAGAAACGGAGAGATAGCTGGTGGGAGTGGGGGCTTGGCAGGGCAGAAGCATGGGTATAAGGGAGAGGGGAAGCAATTCCACAAACCCTAACTTCTTCCCAAATTACAGCTAAATGGGAATATAATGGAAGCAGCATCACCGGCCTCCCGTCGCGCTGATATTAGCATTCCTGGCAACATGGCGGGAGAGAGCGACAGCAGTTATGTCTTTTTTTTTGCAAGTATGCATATAATTTATTGTGGGGAACACAATTTACATGGGTAGTCAATGCCTGTTTTATAGCTGCGCAAATAGATGTATGAAGTGATGCGTATAATGGCTGCAAGCAGCAGGCGCAAATACCTTCTAAATCTTACAAATGTGTTCTCCCCGAAAAATGTAACCAAGGAATGCAAGAACATATTAATTCTTGCATGTTATATATTGGGTTTTGATTTACAAATCTAATTGCAGGAAATGTTGCCGGTGGGGTGGGGGGGGGTTGGGGTGTGTAAACCAGGTCGCGGTTTGTAAAACAGAGGATCAGCCCTGGGGGTGGCAGGGACGTTTGGCCTCCTACTGCAAGTACAACTCGCCATCACCAGTGTGTGTGTGTGTGTGTGTGTGTGTGTGTGTGTGTGTGAGAGAGAGAGAGAAAGATAGTGTAATCTATAAGCTGTATTCAGGAGAGAGGGGGTCTTGGGACCGCTAGACTCTGAAACGATGCCTTTTCATTCTGTCGAGTGATGATGGCCACAGTGTTTCAAAGTGTGTACAAACCACATTCCCCCCACAGTACATTCAAACAAGTGGAGTGATACAAAGTGAGGTCCACCCCCACATACACTCCACCATATACCCCCCCCCTCCCCCCCACACAGCAGTAGGACAGTCACCTAGAACATCTCCCTCACCACAAGCACACTCTCCACTACGTTACGAGTCCCCATACAAAAGGGGCTATTGCTGTTGCAAAACAACCCGAGACCAACACAAGCCTGATGAGTTATAGATAAAGCAGTCCTTAAACCACGGGCCTTAAATGCCACACAAAGGTGGGAGGGGGTGATATAAATGGCACTGAGACACAAGAAAGGGACTGAGTGTGTGTGTGTGTGTGTGTGGTGGTAGTGGGGGGGGGGTCTCAATTACATCTAAGGGAAGGATGTTGGGTCTGGGGGGCAGTACTTGTTTATGGGTGACTGAAATTTTATAAAAGTGGATATTGGTAATGCATTAGCCTCTTAAAGGTTTACAGCGCACATAAAAAACACAGGAAAATGAGCACATTACATAAATCCAAGCTTGGCCCTATCATCATGTAATGGGGGGCGGGACTTCTCCTTGAGT
>NC_061074.1:4213580-4263580 GCF_021917145.1 Hypomesus transpacificus
AGGTAGGGTTGCTGGGTGTTGGAGGTAGGCTCTCAGGTCCACATGACCGGACATCTCTGAACATCTCTCCACCCATTTGTCTGTCAGTATTTGAGAGCTATGTTAATTTGATGTTTTGAGAAAATACATACTCTGGTAAGTAATGTATTGACAACATATCCATTTAGCAGACACTTTTCTCCAAAGCAACTAGCACAGGGGGGACGTGATACATTTACATTTAGCAGACGCTCTTATCCAGAGCGACATACAGTAAGTACAGGGACATTCCCCCCAAGGCAAGTAGGGTGAAGTGCCTTGCCCAAGGACACAACATCATATGGCGCAGCGGGGAATCGATCCGGCAACCTTCTGATTACTAGGCCGACTCCCTCACCGCTCAGCCATCTGACTCCCATTACCTGTTACCTCTTGACCTACGGTCACATGATGGAACAACTGAGCTACACCATCCCCATTCCCCGCCCCCCAAAATAACCTGCTCCTGTTTCTCTGACTGACTAAGTTCAGTTGAGTTCTGGATTTTAATAAGTTTTTATCAATCTGCAGATTGGGAGAGTAAACCAGACCTCTGACAATAAAATGAACACACAACACCAGGCTTAGGTCTCAATCATGTCTCTCTCAGCTCTGAAGGCCGGAGGACCATCTTTTATAGGGCACAAAAATGTAAACATATATAGTGACAGTCAGGCCGTAATGACGTTACAACAGTCTCAGAGAAAGAGATTCACAGCTCCCAACACATGACCACTCAGACTAGAGAGTTCATAGTTGGAACTCTCCTTGTTGTCATGACAAGGAACGTTTTGCCAGTACTTTCTCCTGATCCCGAACATCTATTAACCCTGACACATACACACAATATACTCTTATTAATAGCAAGCTTACATGAGAACATACTAACTGGTATCCAATGACTAGTTCTATTGATTAGTGAATAATGTAAGCACACAGGAAATCGTAATTTCTTCCACACTCTCTCTCAGTATATCTCCCCCGTCCTTCTCATCCTTCTCTCTGTCTGCCTGTCGTGGTTCTGTTCCTGCGGTTCTCTGGAAGATTCAGGTCAGTGGCGAGAAGCGCAGAGAATGTGATTTAAGCTCTCCCGCTGTCTGGACATGGAGAAGGTGAGGGGTGGGGGGTGCACAAGCCTCTGTGTTTGAGTGTCTGTGTGTGTACACAAATGTCTTTGTGTGTGTGTTTTGTTTCCTCAGCAAAAAGCCTGGGTGTGTGTATTTCAGTCTAAGAGAAGAAAATACAAGGACGAGGAAGTAGAAAATGGAGGAGAATGTATACACATATACACACACACAGCTGCAGCAGTTAAGCACCAGTTTCTCAGTCACATCACAATGTTTTCAACCAACTGTCACTCCTGCGCTTCTATACATGACACATAACTGCCAAAAATAGCACATCACCCCCACAATCACTGCAAACAGGCCTTGCAACTTAGCCTCTAACCCAACACTGGGACACACACTCAACAGTTAAACATCAACAACCAAGGTGAAAGACCCCCTTTGGCCAATAAGCCTTGAAATGAGCCTGGGCTGCCAATATGCGACTGTATTACTTGCCCTCACACACCAGTACATTCCCTTTCGTCTCAAACACTCAAACACACACACAACCCCACCATATAGCCAACACTCTGAGGCAGCTCAAGAGGTCAGAGTGAAGATGTGGACATGATGGACACCAACGTGAGAGGGCCAACCCTGTAGGACATTTGATCAGATCCCGCTGGTGCCCCAAACCCCCCCCCCCAACCCCCGTCCAGCCACCCCCCATCCCTCCCTGCCCCCCTCCCTCACCTCTAATCCCAGCCGTCTGCTGATGATAGCGCAATTTAAGGAAGAAAGAGACAGGGGTGGATGAGGAGAGGAGGAGAGGTGGCGGAGGGGCCAAAGGGGCAGCGCGGATGGGTTTGTAGGAGGGCTGGGATGGGGGTGGGGTGTCACCAAATTGACGGCGATAGTGGATAAGACTCAATTTGGAAAAGCCTGTAGTGGGAAATGACTGCTTTTTTGGTCTCCCATCATGTCATACAGCAAGGGCACTTTACTGGCAGCACCCGCTGGCCAGAGAGTGTGTGTATGTATGTGTGTGTTTATGTGTGCATGCGTGCAGGGCAATTTTTACAGTCCTTAAATGTATTTCTTTATTTATTTTCATCCTCCCTGGTTTTCTGTGCCTGTGGGATTTACTCAGGCTGCAAGTTAATAGTTGATGTAGTTCAGTTCAGGAGCATGCGGGGGGAGGGGGGGGGGGGCGGGGGGGGGGGGGGGGCTAAGGATGGAGTGTCACCGGGGTTGTGGAGGTGACTGAGATTGTTTTATCCACAGACAGCAGATGGGTATATGTATGTGTGTGTTTGTGTGTTAGCGTTTGGCATGCTCTGCCCTGGTGAGTGTTTGTATTTGCTACATGGCCCTTTAATACAGTGTCTGGCGTCACATCCACAACCTTGTTGTTGTGTTTGCATGATGGCCTGCTTCATCAGGTATCTGCTCCTCAGGAGAATCGCTGATCTAGAATCAGATCAACAGCTGGTCCATTTGATGTAAATAAAAAGACTACTCCTGGGGCAGTCATTCTGCTCTCACTCTTATAATGATGGAAATGCTGACCCCCCCCACACCATGCCTGTGGCTGTGTTGACTGTGCATTTGTCAGTGTCAAGGTTATTAAGAAGACCAACACCCCTAAAATACCTCATAACTGTCTCACCCTGTTCCAGTCCCCTACATTTCCTCTACCTCTCCCTTAATTCCCATCTATCCGTCTACCTATTCAACTAGCCGTCCCTCCGTACGTCCGTCTGCCAGCCCATCCATCCATCTGCCCATGGATCCATCCATTTGTCCACCTGCCCCCCAATCCATCTATTCATCAATCCCATCCCAACCCATCCTTTCACACCCTCCTAAGGTACTTCTAGCCCGGGGTCCTACAGCTTCCTTTGTCGCGTGTGTGTTGTGATGTTTGGCTTGTGGCAGACGACACGGGCCCTGTTCATTGCTGCCGCCTCTGGCCCTGCAGACATCCTGTCTGTGTGTTAGTGTGTGTGTGTGTGTGTGTGTGTGTGTCTGTGAGCCCTCGTACCTGTGTGTCACTGGCTCTGGCACCCTCCGTAAACTTCACGGGGAGGCTGAAAATTAAACAGGGCCTCCCTTCCCTGTCTGTGGCCTGGCCATGTGTGAGCTTTATGGAAGTGTGTGTGTGTGTGTGTGTTAGTGTGTGCGTGCATTTGTGTTTGCAGAAGGGTTTGCATGTGTGTTTAGGAAAGAGTGTGTGTGTGTGTGTGTGCAAGAGGTGGGGTGGTAATGTGCATGTTACAATGTGTGTGTGTGTTTGTGTGTGTGTGTGGTAGTGAGAGCAGGGGGATTGATCCACGCCACACATCAATCCCTCAAATACAGGACTGTAATTATGAAAGTTCTGAATGTCTGCATTTGTGGGACTCTTGTGTGTAGGTCTTTGTGATTGGGGGTCTCCATGTGAATGCCCTCCATGCAAGATGAGAGTCCATTCTGTCTGTGTCCTTTTTAAATGCAACCTGGAAAAGGTTACTTTAATATCTGTGGGCGACCGTTGTACGTTAACCAAAGTGGGGTTTTGCATACTGGTTTGTGGGATGTGTTTGTGTGTGTGTGCGAGAGAATGTGTGTGTGTGTATGGCAACACACCAACCTTTTTGCATCCCAGGGTCTTCAAAGACAGCCCTTCCAGCTGGGTCAAACAAAACCATCCCATCTTAATTGACCTCCCTCCTTCTTCCTCTCTCTCTCTCTCTCTCTCTCTCTCTCTCTCTCTCTCTCTCTCTCTCTCTCTCTCTCTCTCTGTCTCCTTTCTTTTTTTCTTTCTTTCTTTCACAGCTGAATGAGGCTGGACCACTTCACAGTTGTCTGTAAAGCGAGAGCACACGTAGAGGACACACATCAGTTCACGTGTACAGTATACACAGTCATGAACCCAGGCGCACAGTATGAAAAATATAAATGTAAAGAGGACATGCACATGCACATGCACACACTCACAAACGCAATGCACCCCACACACACACACACACACATCCACAAATGCAGCAACCCCCCCATAAACACACACATATACAAACCACACACACAAACAAAAATCTAAACTTCACACATAAGAAAACACACATGGACATTCTGTACCTACACACACACACACACACACACACACACACAGAGTGCGTAGTTAAGGGTCTGTGTAGCCTCTGCAGGGCTGGCCAGGCATCAAGCCACACTTCACACCCTGGCTGGAGAGCGTTTATTGGGTAAGATCCCCCAGAGTGAAGGGAAGAACAACAACACCTCTGCTTTACACCAGAACAACACAGACGACCGACGGACAACAAAGGCACTGGTGAGAAGCTTGGAAAATGGCGGCCATTTGCAAATTTGTTGTACAACCATACTGTTAGGGGTCAGAAGGATGGATTTTTTTTGGGTGCTCCTTCATTCATGAACGATTCCTTTAAAAAAGGTTCCTTTGTATTGGTATTTTGGGGTTCATATGAGATGATGAACCAAGTGTGAAACTACCGTTGAAGAGTCCAGCCAGGTGGACCCAATGGACAGCTCACAGGTCTTGCTGTAGCTCCTCCAAGAGGCCCAGATATGTTCCGCGCACCTCAGATTTCCCCAAACAACTGTTTATGTACCAGCCTGGACCCTCCATGTTCATCACTTTTTCTATGTCACACCTTCCTGCAGATGATAGTGGGACGCATAGCTGGTTTAACGCACCAATCGACGGGAATTCCGACTGTGCAGTGCGAGTTAGTTGTCGAACAGCCTTATAAAACACTCATCCTGGATGGGGAATTAGCCAATAACCCGCCGCTGAACGCTTTGAAGGTGACCCATCTTTTATCTTTTTTTTTTGTCTTTATTTTAACTGCTGGCGTATAGGAAATGAAATATGGATTTGAGGCGAGTGTGTGTGTGTGTGTGTGAAGGGGGGGGTTGCATGTGAAGGGTAGTTTTTTTTAAGGGCCAAGGGAGTGATGATGGGAGTTTGGGGACGGGGGGGTGGGGGGGATGATGGCAGACAGACTAAAAAAAACATGATGGAAAGGTGGAATGAGGCGGAAAGGTGAAACCGAGTTGTGGGTTGGGGAGAGGGGGAGGGGCACAGGGAGGGAGAAGGACAGGAGGAGGGAGATGTAGAAGAAGTAACCAATCATTTGGCAAGCCTACACAGTAAGTGACAGAATGTTAGACACTGCATCGGCCCAGGATGGAGGGTACTGCACTTTGCAGAATCATCTGCACAATGCTCACAGTAACAACACATACAGTGTATCAGTCATGTACCGATACCCTGAAAGAGCTCCAGGTGTTGCCTGATATTAAATGCCATCTCCCGCTCGAAATCCAAACATGTTTTATATTTTACCATTACACTCAGGGCACACATATTTATATCTCAAAGCAAAAGTAAAATGCTATGTTAAAAACACAGTTATCCACGCTGCTATAGACCTCGCGGTCAAGGTGACATGACAGATGTACCACTACAAATGTGTTCACACCTCAATAACACATGCCATAAAATGGACTAGTCAAGTGTCATTATTACAACAGTTGCGCGGGAGGATGAACTGTGTGTACTCTATTATGATAACAAACAGCTTTAGTTAATGAGCCTTTCTATTCAAAGAGCTCCAATTCAGAGCACTTAAAGCACTCCTGCCAGGGTTGAAGGCCATGTCTTAACCAAACATGAGGGAAGATACAAGCAACAAATAGAAGAAGACAAAATGAGGGGTGAGTGGTGGTGGTGGTGAGGGGGGGGGGGGGATGAGAGTAAAGAGAGACAGAGATCCCACTTGTCTTTAACGTGATGACTGTCAGTGATGGCTGTGATGTGTCGTACGCTGTTATGGCTCCTCCCACACCACCACCACCACCGCCGCGGCTGCTGCTGCCACAATAAGAAACAAACAAACATACAAACAGTCCCTTTAAAATGAACAGACAGAAATTGACCCACTTAAATACAATCAACAATAAACTCTGTTTCCCCTGCCTGTGTGCTGTTGGCTTCTGCTCCTACAGCACCCTTTCACATCATTTGTTAAAGGTGGAGAGAAAGGGGAAGGCGAGAGAGAGAGAGAGAGAGAGAGAGAGAGAGAGAGAGAGAGAGAGAGAGAGAGAGAGAGAGAGGAGAGAGAAAGAGAGAGAGACAGAGAGAGAGAGAGAGAGAGAGAGAGAGAGAGAGATTGAGAGAGAGATTGAGAGAGAGAGAGAGAGAGAGAGAGAGAGAGAGAGAGAGAGAGAGAGAGAGAGATTGAGAGAGAGAGAGAGAACTAAAGATTGAATGAGAAGGGGGAGATGTGAGAGAGACAAAATGACTGAATAAAATAACTGTTGTTGTGTGCAAAAAGTCGTGCCAATATCTCTATACAGAAATTGGGTGAGAAATGATTGCAGAAGAGAAACGCTTCAAATGTTCACTGTTGAACATCTTTAATGACTGGTAATGCAGGGGGGGCGGCAGCTCCTATTAAACGTGAGCTGGAATCAATACGAGGGATAATTGGAGTTGTTAGAGCAAATTATAACATGGCTATTATGTGGCAGGACTATGTTGCACTGTAAACTTATTACAGCAAGTCATGTAAAAAACGTGTGTTTGTATGTCTGTCTGTATCAGCAAGACACAGCATGTGTGTGGTTAAGTGTGTGTGTGTGAGTTTGTGCGTGTGGTCCGTCCCCTCTCTACAGTCACTTAGAGATGCTGTGGATTAGATTCAATGGCTGCCACTTTCTACCATAATCACCACTCCCCTTATTGACAGAAAGCTCACTGCTCTCTGTCTTTTGTCTAGTTTTCAAATCCCGTTGTTCCGCATATGGCACGTGTTGTATTACTACACTTCTCTTGTTCAAAGGGAATTACAGTTTATCTCAAAACTAACAGTTGCTAAAGCAGTCTTCATTTTCCTCTGGACATTGTTCGTGGCCATTTATATTTGTGTTTTCATGTCGAAGTGACATAACCCAGAAGAAAATCTGGGTTATTTCGACCAACTCTCCTTTTGTGTTTCTCTTGGCCCTTCTTTCATGGCTTTGTCCCTGTGGCCTCCATGTGAGTCAGGATGAACACAAGAGCTTGTGAAAATTGAACACATTTTCACCTCATTCAGGGCATTCAAGGTAAAGCTAACAATGACAACATGTCACATAACCATCGCTCAGAAGACATAGCTTTGGTTTAGATGATGTTCCACATCTGTTAGACTGACAACACTCACATTATCAAGAGCATTATTGCGAGTCATCAAAAAGTAGGATAATTTTTCTACCCAATTATTGTCAACGGGAGGTTTCAGACGTGTTTGAACAATGATGTGGACAATGTGCGTTACAGTAAAATACTGCACACTGCCAGAATTTGATTTGAGGCCATGGCGATTCCAAATCAAATAGTAAGGGCCCTTCAGTGAAGAGTATCCTATTGACTAGGCTGGGATATAGGAGCACCAAAGTTGAAACAATAACATCAATGACGTATGATGGTGCTCAGCATTAAGTGGCTGGTTAAAATGACAGAGAGAGCATGAAACGAGTGGCCAACTCTTTACAGTGATGTGGCATAAGTGGGCGAGAGAGCAACTCTTAGCATGAGTACGAATTATAGAGAGTGGGTTGGGTTTTAGCCCAAATTTGGAACGTATCAGCGAAAATGATGCTAGCCCAGAGTAGGTAGGTATTTACTGTGTGGAAAAGAAGTTGGACGAGTTTGTTATGGTCAACCACAGCATTTTGTTCTCCTCCATAGCTTGTTCCCAGCTATACTACCGCTGTAATGCTTTCCTACCCTCTGTGTAGAAACCAAGCACACCAAAACCCAGCCTACTTGGCACATGGCAGGGATAAACAATGAGTCTGTCAACCCCGTCACTCGCCTGTGTCCTCAATCGATTCCTCACACACTTCCAGGATTAGACAAGGATGACTAAATTGATTCAACACAGTCAAGTGATCTTCAAACAAACGTGCTTTTTAACTGGGAAAAGGAATGACAGGCTCCCAAACCTGAACTTCAGCTCCAGCTGACGGAACATTCCTTTAGGCAGTTATTCTTAAACAATGAGAAGCTGCTGGTTGAAAGATAACTCTTGCCTGTCCTAAATTTTCAGAAGTCAGAAAAAAATTGGGGCTGTGGAGAAAGGCATTGAATTGCTAGTGATGGGTCACCGTCCGTCGCCCGTTTGCTAATCGGGACGTTGTCAGATAAAAGTGGGAGATAACTTATCCATGCTGCGCACCCTGCGGCAGTTGGAGTTTGCAAGACACAGTCTTATGAGTTCGTTTTTTTTCTTACTTTGCTCAAGCACTGTTTAATCTTGCCCGGAAGCTAGGGAATGACAGTCAGAGCTAGCAGGAGAGTGAGCTGCTCCCATATCCGTAACCTTGTTCCACGAGAGTCTTTGTTACAGAATAAAATGTTTCAGAGCATGGATTTTGAATGCAATGCAATTGTGGTGAACATCAATAAACGTGTTGTCTTTTGGTCTTGAACTTTTCTCAGTTCAGTAGTGTATCCCACTGGAACACCGCCAATATTTACTCACTGACCCTATTGTCAACTGGCAGTGTGTCCAAATTAGGTTTGCCATTGAATACGGTTCCATAACTTTGTACATTGACAGGCGGTTTTGGTGAGCAAGAGTGGAGCGGAAAGAAACGTATATGTCAGTCCCAAAGGACGATAGCAGGACATGTTTGTACACGTTTTGTACAAGGGTGGTCGTGGTACAGTGGGGAGTGACACACAACGGGTGTATGGGTGCATGATTTCCAGGGCCTGCGAGTAGGGCCCCCACACCCATACTGTTCCCAGAGGCAGGGATGATGATACTACGACTGCCATTGACATGGAGTTGAGCGGAGGTGTGTGGTCCAAGATGAGGTGTGGAGGACACCGAGGGAAATGGGGAAGGGAAGGGAGGGATGGAGACTGGAGGAGGGGGCTGGGAGGAAAGAGTGTGAGAAATCGGACACACAAAAGAGGAAATGGCCAACAGCGAGAGAGATGAGTGTGATGAGGAGAGCAGAGAGGGAGACAGGTTGAGAGGGATCAGCTGAGCAGACGAGCCAAACGGGAGGATTTAACAGGAAGAGAGAAGGAGTGGAAGGAGGAAGAAAGATAGAAAAGATAGTGACATGCAGAGGAAAGGTAGATGGAGGGAGGACGAAGATGGAGGAATGAGAAAGAGTTGGTGAGATGAGATGGTGAAAGAGAAACAGAGTTGGGGGAAGATGAGATTTATTTTACATGTACATGGCTGAGAGAGTGAACAAAGTGGCTGCTGAATAAGACAGGGACAAAAAGAGAGAGACAGGAGGAAGCAGGTGAGGAGAGAGAAAGGGAAAGAGAGAATGCAGAGATGGTGCAGCCAAGTACAGAACATAGAAGAGGGATATGTTGGTGGGAGGAGGGTGTGTGTGTTTGTGTGGGTGTGTTTGTGTGTGTGTGCGCGTGCTAGGGGTTAATAGCACAGCGGAGGCTCAGGGCTGATAGAAATGCAGAGCGCGTCCCGCCGGCCCGGCCGTTCAGTGATGGGTTGAAGCTGAGATCTGGCGCCTGCTATAAAGGAGCTCATTGAAAATAATTCAGAGTGACGGCTGTGCAGGGAGGGAAAGAGAGGAGGGGGGAGGATGGAGGGAGGGGGGATAAGCGAGGGGGGGAGAACATGGAGGGAGAGAAAGGGATGCATCAAGAGACGCTGGACTGCAGAGACTTGGTGGGGGGAATGGAAAGAAGAGTGAGAAGAAAGAGGGGAAGAGAGGAGCGGTGGTGATGGAGAGAACGTGAGACAGAGAGAGAGAGATGAATGGACGGAGGAGCTGATAAGGTGAGAGTGAGGAGGGAAGGAGAGAGGGAGAGAAGGTAGGATTGGCAGAGACAAGAAAGCAAATTCAAGAGAGAGGTGTTCAAAGAAGTGGTGAGAAAATGAAAGAGCTGTGTGTTAGACAAGGTATACAGAGTGCTATGTTTGTTTATTTATACAAGCCTTTATATATATATATTTTTTTTTTTACACTGACAATAACACCTGCAAAAACACCATACTCATCCAAACACAGAAATGTTAAATCAAAAAAATAAAATCAAAATATACCTTTTCAAAGTATTTAAACCCCAGTTTGGTGTTGTTCAAAATGGCCAGTTACTGCCCAATATGTCAATGTTATAACAAATAGTTATAATCTTGTTATAATCTTGGGTTTAATAGTGTAAAATTATTAAATGGTGCAAATATTTGTAATTCAACAAAATGACCAACTAAAACCCTAATGTGTAAACTTTTGAATTGACCCAAATATTACCCAGAATACAAAACATCTGGAACAACTTCACCTTTCCAAGCCACATGAAAGCCCTGCTCAGTTACTGCCGACTCATATAAAGGCAAGGTGACAATAATGACACAAGTGGTGGCACGGGTGCAACCCCTGACAGCACACTGAGAGGAGAACGAGGGGGCCGAGCCCCAGGTGTGGCAGGGGTTAAAGGTCATACTGTAGTGGTGCGGATGTGTACCTTAAACCAGATGTCACAAGATGTGTACCTTAAACCAGATGTCACACCACACAAACAGACGAGACCGTGGTGATACTTTAAAAGGATGAGGGAAGGAAGGAAGGATGGATGGAAGAAAGGAAGGAAGCAAAGAGGCGTCAGCAAGCTTTGAAGGGACAGAAGGGAGGATAGAGAGAAGAATGGGAGGTACTCTATGACTTGTACCATATTAATGTGGACCCTCACAGACCTCCATTAAACTGAGCAAAGCTCATTTCATGATGTGGGGACATCTTTCATGGTAACGCCGCTGTGTTAAGCACATGGGGAACCCTGTGAAGAAGCATGAGGGGTTAATGGGCCTTGTTGCACACAAGGAGGGGGCGGGATGGAGGGGGTGATGGAGGGGATGGGGTGAAGTGACAATGCGTTGGTGCAATGAAGCACCCAGCTGGGAAATGGACCCCTACACAAGCTTTAGACAGTGTGTTGTGTGTGTGTGTGTGTGTGTGTGTGTGTGTGTGTGTACTCACATCCACACAATCTGACATCTGACAAATCTTCTTTCCATTGTGAATTCATAATAACGTTTGGTATAAATGAATTGATGTATGCATTCATAGATTACTGGAGCTCTTTAAAGGGAGTATGGTCCTTAGCAAATATGAGCAAACTGAGAATGTGATTGCTAATAAGCACACACACACACACACAGCTGAGCCTTAGCTCATTGCCCTGGACCCAGACTTCTAGAACACTTCGCCTATGATGAGATATCGAGCCGGCGCTGCACATCGCACAGCGATTTATAAAGAAGACCATCTCAGTCCCGGGATTCTATTTTACTGGTGCAGCCTTTCGACTTTGTGAAAAGAGTGGAAACGAATCCCACCGAGAGATGGGAGGGAGGCGAACAAAGTTCTCAAAGTTGACTAAATAACTATCAAACACAAAATGAGTGCAAAAACCAAATTAAAGCCTGCATCAGCCTAACAAATCTAATCAAACACGCTTGCTGCTTTGCAGATGCTAAACAAGGGAAAAACTGAAAGCATTTTATGGGGAAGATGAAGAAAGGGCGAGGGGGGCCTCTTAACAGACCCCCTCGCCACCCACTTCCCTCCAGTTCTGTATCCGACTGGAATCAAATCTCAGTTTGCCACTGCTTCTCGATAGCGGATCAATTTAGCGTGGCTGGGAACATAGCAGTAAACATCGACGGACTCATTTTCTGGCATATTAATGTTTACATCCAATCAACGGGGTGTGGGGGCGGTCTAATTAACTCAATCAGCAGACAGAATGCGGGGAGAATGAAATGCTCACCTAGAGACCATCACACAATTGATCACTCCAGCCTTCCTCTTTAGCCCAATGTTTGTTGACAGCACTTCAGAGCTCGCAGAATTACCCTGGCATGCATATGGTGATTAAATAGCAGTGTGTGGTTTTGATGCGCCTGATTGTCTTTTTCTGTGTGCTTTACATTCAGGGGAGATTAAAAGTAAAGTTTTGAGGAGGATATGCATGAGCATTTTTTGTAAAAAAATAAATAATAATAAAGGTTTAGTTTTTTATCTGAGAAATGCAAGACATTTCTCACAGTAGTGAATGGTTTTTGAATTTGGACTAATTTCTCTTCTCTGGCACGAAATTGATCAAGAATTGATTTGGGATGGGGACATAGGAGAATACGGACTAATGCATTACAATGAATTACACGAAGAATTACCGCGTGTTGCTGTTATGCTCTTGGGCTTTCCTCAGTCTCTCTCCAGCAGCAAGACTCATTTTGCTGTGGGGGAGGTTGGAGACAGGTGAAAAGACTGATGAGAAAAAGGCAAAAGCAAAACCCTGTAATAAAAAAATCTGTCGTTATCTCCTCCGGTCCCAACACACACTACCTCTACGCCTCCCCTCTCTCCTTCTCCCTCTCTTCCTCTTGCTGTTTCTCTCCTCCTCTCTCTCACTTCCTCGTCCGTTTCTTTCCCCCCGCCAACAAGCCCGGCTGCCTCCCCTCCTCGTCTATGAAAAATCCGCAAATAAAAAGTTACATTAACCCCGCGCTGACCTTTCCCACGTAATACACTGTGGCCTGATGGGCTGGTCCAGAGCTTCATCGAAAAGCTGTCACTCTCCAGCCGTCCCAAGCACTGCCTGGGGAACATTTACCGGATAATTAATATATTAAATGCATGAAAAATAGTTACACAGGGGCCCCTTCGTCAGCTTTTCCTGTGCGAGGGGGGGGAAAGAGGGATACAGCCTGTGAACCATCAATATACAAGCTTCCCCCTTCAATGGCCCATCATAAAAACTGCTCATAATTTTATGGCTTCATTCACAGCCCTCGCTGTAAAGGAAGGCCATATTTCCTCGTAATTCACTGGAGCTCGCACACACTTTTTTTTTAATGATTTGGCGGTTTTAAGCCGGCGCTCCGCCGCAATTATGGAGGTGCTCCAGGCCCCTGATGTGAAGGACGGGCAGGGGTCAGCGGCGCGGGGGCGAGCGAGACCGTGACGGAGCGGGACGGCAGCCTCAAAACAGCTAAAAATACACAGCCCACGCTACGCACACCGTCACACTCTGCCTCAACGCCCACCCAGACACACGCCTTGCACACTGCTCCCATGTCACCTGCTCACCACCCATTATATACTGTACAGTGTGTGTGCGTGTGTTTTTGGACTTGTTTTACTATTGTTGTTGGGACCAGCTTTAAGGAAAACTGGATTTTGAATAGAAACTGAATTTTCAGCCGCCACAAGAAAATCCACACAAACTTGTGTGTGTGTTTGAATATGTACATATGATACATAAGCTGCTTGGTGTGTTTCCATAGAGGATGGAGGAGACAACTTGCATCAACTGCCATTTCTAGCATGTCCTCTACTAGATTGACACGATGTAGATTCAGCGGCACAGTTCTATTTGTCTGAAACAAACACTATGCTTGATTTTGGAAAATGAGAAATTCTTTATTATGAATATTGAAATTAGCATCCGTATTTCTAGTCTGTGAATTTTCTCTCCCTCTAGTCAGTAATTAAACTGTAGGCCGCTATTTTCATGGAACATTAACTCGATATCACGCCGACACAGATGAAGAAACACACAGACACACGTGTGCAGACGAACACGCATGTGTAAATGCAGACAAACACAGAGGCCTGTGCACACTCGCAAACTGCAGACGTGTACAAATACACACTGCTAAAATACATTTACACTAGAACTACCATTGTATTCAAAATATTGTATACATGGAACTACACATTATGTAGAGACAGACAGGCACACAACAAACCAAGGAATCTATTCACAATAGGCATTACCTGTACACTCAATACATACAGAAAGTCTAAGAAGTATGTGAGTGTATAAAAAATAAGAATATTAAGAAACTGTGTTTGACAATACGGTATATCCCACATATTCTGTACATTTCCTTTGAAAAAGGAACTGCATTTCACACAATGCACTGCCATATACGTAATCATGTCCGAGCGCCTATCTGTTACCAGGAAATATTACCCCCAGACACTGGGGCCCTTATTAATAGTCCAATTCATTAAGTATTACTGTTGTCAGAGGGGTGGTGGGGTTTGAAAGGGGTAGCCAGCATAATACTGGCCTGAAGACAGAAGCGAGAGATCCTGGAATAAGGCAAATTAATTTTCTAGAGCTAACAGCCCCGATTTCGCCAAATTACATTTTGTACCGTTAGCATTTTATAATGTGACACAAATGGTGCTGGGGTGCAATTTAAAACCCAAACACTGAACCAGAAACCCCGTTTGGAGGGGTTACTCTGCTACTTTATGGGTAAGCAACTCCTCGAGCTGAAAGTTCATCCTTTTTAGTGCCTCAGCTTTCTGGCACCACAGTATAGCCATTCTATCCAGAGAGAGAAGTTCTACACACCAAAGGTAACTCCACTTAAATAAGTTGATTGAAATATCCATTAATTTAGGCTTAAATATTTATCATCAACACTTAGATTAAAGTTGTGTGAAGACTATCAATAAACCAGGTATGTTTGAATCTACAGTAGCGTATACTGTAGATACAGCAGTTGGAACAGTACCCTTTTATGCTCCTTCTAGACTGCATTGATCCATTAGCTGTACAATAGGTACCATGGTGAAAGCACTGATGACCTAATCTTGGTGACACTTCTGATAAGGAAAATAAAGGTTACTACATGTAGGTACACAGGTTATCAGATTCCAGTTGCACAAGCCAAATGCAAACCGCAAAATGTAATCTCAGTGATGGCATTATAAATTGAAGCGTGTAATGAACAATAAATAAAAAAGTGATTGCGATTGTATCATTCAGCTCTGGTATGTCATAGAAGGTGTTTATCAGACACCGAGGATGGTAAACATTTAATAAAGAAACCAACGCTTGTCCTACACATTGTCTCTTGCAATCGTAAACTCATAACATTCTCCTCCTGAAAATGGTTACCACACAACATGACTTCTCACAATCACAAATGTATTGAGCAAATGAAGCTGCTTTTGATACACCACACAAATGTAATCAAGCAGTGCAATGTTTACTCTTAACAAAACTCATTTCAATATGAAGTAAAAAAAAATAAAAAATCTTACGGCTGTAAAGCACAAGCAACGTGGTGTGTTATTTCGTCTGAGTTTTTCGGTTCCATATATTTGTTTGAGAAGTCCCTGGCGTGCCCCCTCACTGTAGATTATGCATTACGGAAAGGCCGAAAAAGGTACAAAACACATGTTGTCCTTGCGTTAATTTCCAATTAATCCCGGTTTATAAATTGCATGGCAAATGAACCCAAATCTCCGATTTAGACAAGGATGTGATTGGCCTCTGCCACCTCTCAATCCCCCACCCTCTGCTTGAGGGGCTGAAATGTGTATGCCTCTATTTGAATAAGGAAGACAAGAACAGAAACTAGCATTCGTCGCCAAATGGGCGAGCCAAACTGGCAAGGCAGCATTCTGAGAGTACAATGCAGAGTATAGGTGATCCCGGAGAGCTTGCGCTAAGCAAGCCTAATCCTGTTGACTAAGAATGGGCACGAGGAGCCATGCCAGGCTGCACCGTGGCTCAGTCTACACAAAACATCGGGGGAATTACTCACCATGGCAGGGTGGTCCCTCCAACCACAAGCCCTCTGCTGCCGCCGCCTCTGCCACCAGAGGCTGCCAATGGGCACTGGGTGCTGGGACGTAGGGGGTGCCAGCCGGCACCTCTCTCCCCACTTCATGCCTGATCTCCTCATCCATGCCCACCTTGACCCACTCTTAGGGTTGTGAGCTAAGAGTTTGGAGTCGGGGGAGAGTCACATTATTGTTAGATCCAGTACTGTGCAGAGTGACACGCGGGTCATGTAGGCGGCATTCGGATGATTTGTTGATGACATTTGGGTGATCTTAGGACATACTTCTCCAATTACAGAGCCAAGTCAAAACTGGCCAGAAAAATGAGCAAGGACGACACAGAAAAACATCTGAAGAAGGCCTCTTAGATGTCGCCATCACCGTCCATAGCAAGTGGCTAGAAGTGGCAAGAAACCTGTTGGAATCTCACTTTCTCCACACTAATACTCATGAAGATTAACTTTCCCTTTGAATCCAAAAAGACTATAAACGGATGTTAAGTGACAACCCTGTATTGTTCCCCCAAGTGCACGTGTCAGTCCTAATTCCTTGAGCTCGTATTAACAACCCATCAGCGCACCGTCGCAGCCCACAGATTGAGAGCCCGGGTGTGATGGAGACTTACCCCCGACTCCTCAGCTCCTCAGCTGAGATCTTCCCGAGGCATTACGCTGGAGTGTCATCGCTTTAATACGATGATCTAGATTAAGGACGATCTGGAGAGAATGCACAAAGGGAGACATTATTAGCCCTTTCCCTTCACTACTCTTACAGTTTGCCTTTAACATCCCCCTGTCCCCCCCTCCACTCCCTTTAAACGATTGAATATTACCCAGCTAATCATTTCTGGTGCAGGTTAGCGAGGCCATGTAGTGGAACGCCCTCCACTGTGACCACCAGAGGCCTCTACTCGGCCATTAGGATGGAGCAATACAGACGAGGAAGGAGGGACACCTTGGGGGGCCGTAAGTAGAACCCCCCCTCCACCTCCTTCCATTAAATCATTCTCCTCCATCTCTCCCTTCTTCCTCTCATTCCCCCCTCCTCGGGGTGCCTCTTTATGAGGTGTGTCCTGATCGCCTAACAGACGGCGAGCTAAAGGCCAGTCGTCCCACTCGGCTGCTTCCAGGGTCCAGTTACTGATACTGCCCCCCCCCCCCCCCGCCACCAACTCCCAGCATGCACAATAAGTACACTCTATAAACACACACTGGACAAACACACACAAACATGTAAACAAACACATGCATGCACCATGTTAGAGATCTCTAGGCGTTTTGTCTTGGTTAGTAAGGTTGGGCTATTTCACAGCTAGTAGATTTAGGCTACTGTGGATGGCTATGTGTATGTGTGCGTCTGTGGGTGTGTGGGAGCGTGTCTGTGGCATGGAGCTTCCCCAAAAATGGATCCACATCACAGGCTTCACGTCATAGCTCAAGCAATCAAGGCCACAGGGGAAGCTAGGGAGGTCTGGCTTGCATGAGTAGTGAGTCTCAAAGACTGACAAATCCCATCGACAGTGTGTTGTCTAATGCTCACAGGTTTAAGTCTGCCTGGAAATAGGCGGGAAATGGCAGGTTGCATTTTTATGCAATCCGCATGGCTAAAGCCATGGGCCTACAGGGAGCACATCTATGGCAGCAGTGTTTCCCACACATAGACTAATTTGTGGCGGTGCGCCACAGAATCAACACCGGCCGCCACACATTGCGTTTCGTAAAACATTTTTTTTATCGCTATTTAGGTAAAAACACGCAGCGTATTCGTTCAGCTGCATTTCCTTTCCCTGCTCTCCCTCCCGTCTCTTTCACGCACGCGTCTTTCTCACATACACACACAGTCACTACGTCAGCACACGTTAGCAACAATGCATACGCCGTTCTAGTGAGACCGACAGCTACATCAGCGAGCCTTCAGCATTAGTGCCGTAGCTAAAGGTCTAGGAAAGTTGAGGCTACTTTTCGCTAGGTACCGACGGACATGTCTTAATCGAAGGTTCCCCTTCGTTCTTTTGGTGAGAAGTTTCAAGAGCTAGCTACTTACCCGGCGTCATGGAGCCGACCAGTTAAATAGTTATTTAGCACCCTGTATGCAGCGTCGCTACCTGCATATGCAGAAATTATTTGTTTGTTGTTGTTGATTTTGTGAATTATTTCGAACCCCCCCCCCCCCCCCCCCCCCCCCCGCCACATATAGTTTTCTAATCTGTGGGAAACACTGTGGCAGAAAAGTCTTCAGAAATGCAGGAAGGAGAAACATAATGCCCTCACTTCCAGAGGTGGCGTGTCATAAGGAAATGAAAGATATGCTGTTAGGAGTCTAAAATGAAAATGTTCTGGTACAATTCAAGAGGGAAACTAAGATAAGAGAGCTACCTACTCACAGTTGGTTAGTGTATTATGAACATTGTCTTGGTTTAAATAATTGTACCAAAAAACAACAACAAAAAACAATGGAGAAAGCCTAAACATCTACATACATGTATTATTTGTATTATTGCAAGAAACAATGCATGTAAGTATTAAGTATAACTTGAACTCATTCTGATTCTGTCTCAGAAACTTCTGTTAAAATCAGGTGTGGCAAAAAGGTGTGGCAAAACTTTTGTAAGCTAACGTTTGTAAGAATATACAATGTAGTCTGTGTGATAAACACGGTATGTACTGTATGTGTTGTGTGTGTTGGTGTGTGTAGGAACAGCCCCAGGCCTAGCAGCTGTGAGCAGATGTCAGTGTAAGTGAGCGGGGGACTTGGGAGAGAGAGAAATGTGGCTAGGCCAACCCTCTAATTTACGCATGAGTGGCGCTGCACCACCCATATTTACATTTAAATTGATGTTTCAGATACTTAATTAAAGACGAGGACTGGGCTCTTCTGGTCGGCGGCAGTTTCTTCCTCACCCTCCTCCTCCTCGGTAGGGCTCACAGACCCGCTTCACTGGAACCTGGAGCGCTTCCCCAAACCCGTCGGAACATTTCACCGGAGGCCGGTTAATGACAATGGACCCTGTTCCCTCTATGGTAATTTCGAGCTACATTACTGAACATGCAATGCCCCCTGGTGGATTCTAATTTCAGCCTGTACTTACACAATGCACATCCTTTATCTGCTCGTGTCTTAAGATGACAGCCATTCGCCCTGATAATGCTTCGAGACGGCCAGACGGGTCAGAGAAGTCAGCCAAGGAAAACAAAAGACTCAACTAGAAGCTACAGGAGGCTTACTTGCTGGGAGGTTCAAGATTTGCAACAGGCATGTGGGGGGAAAAAACGTAAACTTGACACTTCCTAAGGCCCACGGCACAATTCGGGGCGGTTCTTGTTCAGTCCAAAGCACTCAATTGAAACCAATAAGGGTAAATAAAAAGCTGATGCACCAGAGCGAAGCAGGAGCTGGAGCAAGAGCTGGAGCAGGCCCACTCTGACTAAATGATGAAGGGATCCTAGAATACTCTGATGATGATCAGAGGGCTCAAACGAGGCCATGGCCTTAATACAGTGGCTGTCCTTTACTGATGAAGCACTTCCCCAGCATGCATCTCTTTCTACTGCCCCGTATCCTTCGAGGGGGGCCCTTGCCACCCATAGGCCGGCCCCCTTCTGACACTTAGTCCCAAACAGCCTTTTAATAGATTTTTAAAAGAGGGTTATTAACATTACCTGCTAATTATGTTAAGGACCTAATTAGGGAAAGAGGAAAAAATGCATTTTTTGTCTAATTAGGTTTTCATTCTAAGTACACTGATAACCAAGGGAATGCCGAGATCTCTGCAGAAATGAGAGTGCAATGAGCCAGGGAGAGCCTCCTTCGGAAAAGGAGTTAACCCTTTCATCAGCAACTTGACTCCATTAACAGAGCCCAGGCAGAGTGCAATTACCACCCAAATCGTTTATTTAGGATGTGTTTATCTGGAGTGGGGCTGCATCATTTAGCGTGTTATAAACTCAATACAGACTTCATTAGCGATTACAGTCAGTGGGTGGTAATACCTGCCTGATAGCTCACTGTAGGCTGATGCTATCAGACCCCACCACCGAATTACAAGGAAGGAGACCTAATTTTTCAGCCGTTGTGCTCATTCCCCGTTGTTTCCTCCACTCAAGGGGGGGGGGGGGGTGCTGCCTCAGTCACTTGCCTCAGCTACGACATGAGCACGGGATGAGACAGCATGCATAAGGCGACCCAGCCACAACAAGCCTAACACTGGTAGAGCAGGTCGAGGGCTTCGTTCCAGGAATTACACCAAGTTTTCACAAAGCTCAATTAACACCCAGTCAGCACAATGAGGAAAGACTAAATGACACTTCACTAGACGTGACATAATTGCCCGTGACTAAACACAACTAAAACAGACACAAAACATTGTTTGCTGACAAAACAACGAGAGAAATAAACTAGACAAAACCTCCATAACGGAGACACAGCAACAACTGAAAAGACAAAACAAAATGGTAGTCAGGTAAATATTTGGGGAAAAAGCACACTGTTGCACTGTACCAGTTCTTCACAAATACTGCTGGCACCTCAGATAGTTATTTTGAGACCACAGAGGTATTGTACAGTATTGTACTGTACAGAAAGGAGCAATTTTAAAATCTCAAACACAGAAGGCACAAGGGATCACAACAATAAAATAATAGGATTGACTGAATAAGGCACAAAGTGTTCCATAACCTTTATAGTGATTATGAAGTAAAAGTAATAAAGAAGGGAATCCAAACTGGTTAAGTGAAAAGTCTCTATACCTTTGGTTACTCTGCATGAAGTGTTGATAAAGCACTCAACACATACACATACGTGTCCAGTAGAACTACATGTTTAATTGACTACCCATCAAAACAAAAAGGTTCTATCATGACAAAGGCAATTCCTGTGTGTCTGGAAAACTGAAGGGACAAGTGGTGAGGATCTTTGGCAGGAAGGGGAAGGGAGGGTCCCCCAAGTGCCCCTAAATGGAATCTGAATGAACCCTCCAAGCTGGTGGGTCTGCGAGAGCAAGACAGCCCCCACCATTACGGGCGAAGGCCCTCCTTCACCCGCACACCTCCAGCTCACGTCTGTTTTTATCGCTTCAACCTCCCGGGGTAGACAGGTTGTGCAGTCGGAGGAGGGAATAAGCGCAGCGGAGGAAGGGAGGTTACTAGCACTTACTGCTTTGTAGCATGACATTCTCCAGACCGCCACGGTTAAGGGGAAGTGGGGGCAAAATAGCAGCCTTCTAAATTGACAGAGTCGGACACTGTGTTTAAGAGTGATAGCTGATCGTAGGCTAGTGGTGATGTCCAATTTTATTTTGAAGCCAACAATTCATAAATAGACAGACGAATGTGGATATACGTGTCATAGGTGACTATCTGCCTGTCATTCTTGAGCGTTTATTTTCCACCTTACAGGATGTCCGGGGGTGGGATGTGGGTTTAAGGGAGCTCTTCACTCTGACTTTGAATTGAAATTATTGAAATTATATTAATGTTCCATGTCCTGGGAAATTGCAGATGAAATTGATGTCCGTCAATTGAAGGTTGTGCTCTTATCTCATAGTTATAAACATTTTGTCATGGAGTATCCTACACTTGGATGACACAGTTCCCCCAAAATATAACATGAGGCAAATCATCTGAATAGCAACAATGTATGAGATCAATTGAGTGCTATTTAAACAAATGTTTTACATTCAAATTGATACAAGTAGCAGCTAGCCTGTCAATGTTTTTCCTCAAGGAACATGTCAATCAAACCGTACATTCCCCTAAACAGCTATTTGATCACAATCATTTGTCCAGTCACCTTCAGTTTTAAGGAGGAAAGAGGAGGAACGAAGCCTGCAATATGGAAATTACTTGTGGATAATTTCAGAGCCCATGCCAAATTCCTCTGTGACTATTGTGTACGTCCTATCTCTTTTGACTACTACATCTACCTCCCACATATTATTGCTTTTAGAAGGAACACACTACTTTAAGTACTTTAGGTATTTATGCACAAACTTAAACATCAACCTGGACATTCCCAGCTCGGCCTCCACACACACTAGACATGGTTCTGGTCCTGAGTTAGCTGCACCAGACAGTGAAGTACTCAACCTAACCCAAGCCCTGGGGGGTTGTTCGGCAAGAATGTTTACTGTTTACTGGACCCCAGCCCTGGTCATGGAAAGACAAGATGAATTTGACAGCTAATGTAAAAATAACAGACAATCGTAAATCAGGGAAGCGGGCGTGAGTCGATGATGAGAGTTAATCAATACGGGCCTGACTTTGCCATTGTGTGGAATGGCACTTCATTTATTACTGGGGGACTTGGAGGAGACACATTATTCACATTAGAGTATGCACACTTGGTGAAGGGATGGAGAGAGAGAGAGAGAGAGAGAGAGAGAGAGAGAGAGAAAAGAGAGAGAGAGAGAGACATAGAGAGAGAAAGAGAGACACACAGAGAGAGAGAGAGAGAGAGAGAGAGGGAGAGAGAGAGAGAGAGAGAGAGAGAGAGAGAGAGAGAGAGATGAAGGGATGAAGGGAGGGAGGGACCAAAATCCTGTTAAAGGAGGGTGGGAGGGAGGGAGGAAGAGGTTGCTTAGTCACTGCTGTTGGCAGTTCCATGCTGGGACCTGCTCGGACAGAGTCTGGCCTTAGCAGCATGGAACATGGTGCATCGCAGGGACTCCATTAGATACTGTCATCACTTAATTGACAACATTGTGAAAATGCAGTCTATGCAGTGTATTGTATAGCTTTGTCATTTTCATAATTACTTCTTTTTTTGACAGCAATCATTTGACTTCAGACTGCATTTTACCGGGCAATAGCAGCCAATGCTACTATACACCACACACCTTAGCACTTTCAACGTTGGGTGACATTCACTTTCTAAGTAAAACCCTATAGGTGGCCCACACACACAGTGTTGGACATATTTCCAGCTAAGTTAAGGGGAAATTGCTCTTTTGGAGTGGAGAGCAGGCAGCTGCAGAGGCAGAAGTAGCACAGTATTAGAGACTGCTCCACAGTGCAAGCTAGAGGGTGCGTTGGCTGATTTGAGTGGCTCTGGCTGGGCTCCTCTGGGGAAATCGGGGCCCTGAGAGTGGGCTGCTGATTTACTCCAGGCCTAGGCTTGTCTGGCTGATGAGCTCCAGGCAGGCAGGGCCCCACGCGGAGGGATTGGCTCCGACCAATATGTTCCCTTCCACTCTAAAAGACAAGGCTAATATGCTGGAACCTCAGTCTCCACACACACACACACACACACACACACACACACACACACCTACACACACAGCCCATCTTCCTTCATTTAAGATTCTCTCTCTCTATCTCTTCAGCCTCCTTCACTCTCCCATTGCTTTCTTCCCCTTCATATCGGACCCTCTCTATCTGTGGCTTTCTCTCTCTGTCTGCATCCCCCTCGCTCTCTCCCTTCTCATATCAGGACCTCTTTTTCCATCTGGCCTCATCTGGGGCCCCCTCTCCACTGCAGAAGCTCTCTCTCATCCCTCTTCTCCTGCTACCTCCCCGTGCTGCAGTCATTTTTCCTTCACCTGAGGCTCATTCCCGGTCCGGGGGAATGTATGGCTTTATTTGTACCGTGCTGGAGTTTTATTGGATTCCTATTGCCAGGGAACAGGAGAACACCATTTCAGATTAATCAAGGGCCAATTTAATTCAAAATTCATGAAGTGGGCATCCGTCAACGTGCCGGCTCCAATGTGCTCCATGTGTTCTCCAAGTGCTCCCTTAGTGCATCGGAGAACATTGGTAACTCCAGTTCCATTTCCAACCCTGATTAGAACATAGTGGTTGGTTTCCTGTGGCTCGATACTGGGTTTCAACTGAGAGATCTCACCTTTTTTTCCATTGCCAAAGGTGCATCATTAAAAGACAGTGGTAGACCGTTATCTCATAAGGGCTGACTCATCTCTTCAATCCACAATCAGACACCAATCCATAAAGGGAAGGAGAGCCGGACACCTGGTTTAATAACTCTCTTGCTACATCTTTGAGAGGCGTTTTGTAACCAGTTATTGAGCAGTCTTGTACTTGTCTCTGTAAAACCGGGGCCCTATTTTGGTGGTGCAGATCAATGAGTTAACAGTTGAAAACAATGTAATATAGTGAATCTAAGGGTAAGAACCAAAAATAAATACAACATATTTTTATCATCCCCCAAAATCTGTGTATGTACCGTAAATGAACAATACAAATTATAAACATGTTGTTTATGAGGCCATCTGAGAGTTGTTTAGCAACACAGACAGCTCAGTTTCAGTAAAATGTCAATTTCATGTTTTTGGAGCATGCAACTACTTTTTAGCCAATTATGCTCCAACAATCCTGTTCCAGCCAAAGCCATCGACATGGCTTATTTCTTGAAACCAGAGCAAATCAAACTTCAGCCAGAGGAAAGTCCAGACAGAAGAATTTGGGGCAATGTTTATCACATTTGAAATTGATTTATAATGTTACCTGATGCAGCTTTAATACCTCAACAACACCGACTGGTTCAGTTCACTACTACAACACAAGTTCACACACAACCCACAACACCTGCATCAGTTCATTGCCCAACGCAAGCACACCATCATCTGCACACAATGTTCGTCCACCTAGCCCCACATCCCAGACCCACCCCCCACACCCTACCACTCCACTGACCCTCACAGCCAACCCCCCCACACCCAACCCCCAGACCGACCCCCACCCCTCACACCTAACCCCACACCCAACCCCCAGACCCCTGTTTTTGCCCTGACCTCCGAAAACCGGTTTGAAAATTTCACACAATCTCCCTGCACAGCAGTGGCTGCAGCAGTGCTGGGAGCCAATATGTTGCCATAATTGGGCCTGTAGCGGGGGCAGAGTCCAAGGCAATTAATCCTTTCCTCCTCTGTTGTTTGCGCCCCCGGATGGCATTGACAGGGTGCAGAGTAATTGGACTAGATCGCACTTGTCCCCTCCGCTTTACATTAATATCCCTCCGCCTTGGACTGTAATCCCGGCCAGGTCGAGATTCCCGCCGCCAATATCCACTCAGTCTCTCTCACCCACTCCCCCCGTCTCCCACCTGTCAGCTCCCCTTCACCAGCCAAAGAGGGCTAAAGTACTGTCAGATGAAGGGAATAGATAGACGCCATTGGAATGGGGGAAGACGGACGAAGGAAATGAGATGGAAAGAGAGGGAGCCGTGAAAACCAGAGGAAAGTCCCAAGCAGCTTTTTATATACCTGTAAGCTGTCAACCGAATTAAAAAACATAGATCACATTTATATATGGATCCCAACCTATGCTGACTGAAACTGATCATTTTGTGTGTTTGTAAGTGTGTGTGTGTGTGTTGCGGGGACTGCCCTGACAAATGTTCTGACAAATTCAATATCCGTTAACAGGGAGGAAAGATCACATGAAGGTGTAAGGTCAAAGGTTGAAGGTTCAGACCACAACCAGTCTGGAAGTTGTAAAAACAAAATGCCAGTTGACTGTATGAAGGCTGCACGCATAAAAGCACAAACACACCATAACATGCACACAGCCTCTCCTTTTGTCTTTCTTCCCTCTTATCCTCCTCATCTTCCTAATTTCCTGTAATCCCCTGAAAAATCGTCCCTTTTTGCAGTGTTCCAGGTGCTCTCGCTTTCCCTTTCCCTCCACCTCCCTCTCTCCCTCTCCCTCTCTCTCTCCCTCTCTCTCCCTCTTTCTCTCTGGCTCCTATTCTGGGCAATTTCTAATCTCTTTCAGCGACTCTTCTAAGCCTAGGTGCGCTTCAAAAACAAATCAATAGGAGTATAATAGCACCGCACATGCTTTGTAATTTTGATATCATTAGTTTTTTTTTTTCCCCTCTGAGCTTCCTTCTCATGCATCAAGAGAAAGAGAACGGGGCGGGCGAGAGAGAATACAGTAGAGCGCCCCTCGCAAAGTTTATTTAGTATTCTATGAATTTCAGATCAGTTATTTTTCGTAATGACACAGCAGTGCGTTCGGGGGAGGGAGAGGGTGGTGGAGGGGTGCGGCGAAGGCGAGGGGAAGAACAGGGAAAAATCAATAGGGGCTGCCGTATTTTCCCCGGCATGGCGGAGCAGGGGATCCATTGTGGAGGAATTATGATTTATGTCAGGGGTGGAAGGGCCGTCAGGGTGCGTCAGGGACGGAGGTGTGCGCCAATAATGATTAATGCCCCCCCTCTGTCCCGGAGACAACACAGCCAGCACTCTCCCTTTCTCCCACCCTCCCTCTACGTTATTCCTTCTCGCCCCCACCCAGCCAAAACACCTTTTTTTTTTCTTCTCACTCACACACACACACACACACACACGTGTCCAGCCTCAGGGAATCCTCTTAGCAGGCCATTCTAGCGGAGGCCCACGTCTATTTCTGTTTGCTCTGTCTTTTCCCCTCCCTCATCCCCTATCTTTCTCATTCTCTTTGCTCCCTTCACCCGTCTCCCGCCACCCCACCCCCCATCTACCCTAACCTCCCCCCTTCCTTTCCCTCCGTTCTGTCACTCTCTCTTTCACTTTGTCTGCTGTGCGGGGAAGGGCGTGGGGTGATGGATTCTCAACTCACCAGCCGAGGGGTAGCAGGACAGGGGCGGTCACTTTTAAGCTGGGCGTCAGCACTTTGTCTCTGCCAAAGCTGTCAGCACTCAGAGAGAGAGAGAGAGAGAGAGAGAGAGAGAGAGGGGGAGAGAGAAATAGAGAAAGGGAAAGGTAGAGGGTGAAAGACAGTGAGTGAGACAGTTGTGAGAGAGAGAGAGAGAGAGAGAGAGAGAGAGAGAGAGAGAGAGAGAGAGAGAGAGAGAGAGAGAGAGAGAGAGAGAGAGAGAGAGAGAGAGAGAGAGAGAAAGAGGGAGGGAGACAGAAAGAGACTGAGATAAGGCCCTTGAAGGAAATGAATAGATGGAAGAGCCCCGGACGACGGGGGACAGGAAGAGAAATGAAGTAAAGCAGAGAAGGGCGCTCATCCTCTCTGTCAAGTCAGTGGCCACATCATAGACAAAACATTGAGGAGTTAGTTTGTGTCTGCTGTGAGCCTGAAGCATGTGGCTCAACTGGCAGACACACACATTCCCACAGCAGCCCATCTCTCTTTCTCTCACAGGCGCATTGCATAGTACACCCAAAACTAATCTGGAGTATTGTGCTTTTTTAGTGGCTTGATTCTACCATAGTCAACATTTCCCATCGCCAACTACATGGTCACAAGCTTCATTTAGTCACGTGCAGACTAATGCATGGACGACGATCTTCTCCATTTCACCTTTGGTCCACTTCAAGAACAAGTGCCGCTAGATTGAATTTCAATAAGCGGCACACAGCACACCCAGGAGACATTCAGAGCCACTCGTGCCTCCTTTCTGTGCGGGCTATTCAAGCGAGACAGTGGTGTGGAACGGCAGGCTTCAGAACAGTCCTTATCATTACCTGTGAAGGCGGCCGAGCACCCTGTGAACTATATTCAAATGTACAGTATTGTAAATTGGACAACATTTGGGGGTATGGAGTTGTGGGGAAGGGTGCTACTTGTGTCTACATCTCACATCAGAACCCAACACATCCCCCCCCAAAAAAAATCAAACATGGTAAACTTGGATTAGTAAAAAAATACAAAAACAGTCATGAAATTATTAAAATGATATGAAAATGTGTTCAAAAAGAGATAGAGACAATCTCAGACGTCTTCTTTGCTTTCGGGATGCAAGAGAAAGTAGAGGCAGATATTTCACAGGTGAAAAGGGAGAGGGAGATAGTGAAGCGGAATAAAAGAGAGAGTGCTAGAAGAATAGATGTTAGTGGCATAGAAAGGGGCACCGGGTACAGGAGCGCGGCAGAGGGGGGGGGGGGACGAGGGAAGGGAGCCGGGGCTGAAAACCTCATTTCCACCCTCCACTGACTCCCTCTCTACCTCTGTGTAGATTACCCTACAGCTCACGAGGCGAGTGTGTACGTGTGTGTGTGTGTGTGAGTCGATGTGACACTCAAAAAGTATATATTTTGAACGCACGCTCATACAAACACTGAAGTCAGAGTCTAGCAGTAGGGCACACATTGACACAAACACCATAGAGCACACTCCCCCACAAAATGCACCAGTGTGTTTGTGTTTTTGTGTTTGCTTGTGAATATTTGTCTGTGCCCTCCTTGAGCATTGGGCCTTTGTGAAGCCACAATGGGGCCAAGGCCTACTGTACTTCACTGTTCAATAGCAAGCCAAACTGAACCAGGAAGAAAAAGGAAAGAGCAGGCACGGAGCAAATGTGGTTTTACCCAGTGGGAAACATCATATAAATACGTCAAAAAAGCTAAGCCCTGTACTTGCGTGGACCCTAATTGTCTGTGTATATTTCAAGGGTCTTTTAAGTTCCATCAGTTCCGGGGCTTTTAACATCCAGCTCCACCATTACTGTTGTCCATCCTTATGTAGCTCAACACTGGCCGAGTGTATGTGGTCAAATCCCTTTCAGATCACATCTCAAGGGTTTGGGGAGAGTCATTTCAACCAAGGATAGGACTGTTTTTGTAAGGGGGAATTGTGAGTGTTGTACCAACTGAAAGAGAGTGGTTTCCTTGACTTTCAGTTTGTCTGCTTACTTCACAGTAGACGCTGCAGGCTCTACACCCTCTCCACACATCCCAGTGTGGTGCTCTACAGCCTCTGTGACGAGTGGACTGAAAGGAGGGAGTTGTGTTCCAAGTCATAAAACATGACTGTGTTTGCCAGTATGAGGACATTTTGATTTTCATGTCACTTAAGCAACTGGGCAGATAACTACTTTTCTCCATCTACTGAGTTATCTGATACTTTGCAAAGTGCATTCTTAAGAGTAAGCAACCAGAGTACAGGAATAGCTATGCCTTGTATGAGCAGGATGAGCAGAATGAAGATTTAAGTGAAACTCAAATTGACTTTATCGGTCTTGGACAAAGTTCCTGAAGTGTTAAGGGGCACTATGACATACAGGACAACTGGAAAACCAACAACTACAAAAAAATAGTTTCTGTGAGTGTATGGAAATACAGTTTTTTACAATCGCTATGACAATTTTTTCAATACTTCTAACAAGTTTCCTAAATTCTTCACGCGCCAACACACCTACGACACACAATTGGCAAAACAGTTAATTTCATGCTCAAAATCACACGATGTAAACTAAACTCAAACACTAATTGTCATAACACAAAAATACACTAAACATTACACCATGTCTACCAAAACACTAACACACGTTCTCTTTCCACATGAACGTTTAGTCAATCATAGCACAATGTCACAAAAAACACTAACATCAGATGGAATTACAGAAATTGCATTATTTTATATATGTGTCAGGTCTCACACTATATGGATTATAGATTGTGTTTGCAATAAAGTTTCTTTTGAAGCCTCTCTACATTTTTGTTTTGTTGGGTTTAGTAAATGCATGCATTTAGTTTCTTTTGCTGCAGAAATTCAGAACAAAAAATGAATTACCCATCTCAGAGTAGCTTTATAGAATGTACGGTTACTGTATTGAAATAATACAATTGCTGCAATAAAGGCTTCATTTGCAACAGGACATACTGCAAGAAATATGAAAAATAGCTGCCATTTACAGTATTATCCTAGCTCTGGCCCTTCTCTGAGCGCCACTACACATTCTAACTCCTCTCCCTTGCCCTTGCACACTCCTCTCCCTGTCCTGGTACTTCCTCTCCCTCATGCAGGCATTAGTGTATTCTTACTTTCGTCGTGTTGCTCTATATTGTTCTTTTTCCACACAAGATCAGCCCAAAGAGGTCCTCTTACTGTATATACCTTATGGTCATGCGATTGAAAGAACCTCAACACCTGAGTGTTTCCTAGATGGGAATCAGTTGTGTATTTGCATAACTTCAACCAGCTGTTTCTCAGTAGCAATGAATAAAATACAGAGGAAATATTTGTGTTTCAATTCACAATATGAACAGCTGTTCACTTTGACTTATGTAGCTCAACACTGGCCGAGTGTATGTGGTCAAATCCCTTTCAGATCACATCTCAAGGGTTTGGGGAGAGTCATTTCAACCAAGGATAGGACTGTTTTTGTAAGGGGGAATTGTGAGTGTTGTACCAACTGAAAGAGAGTGGTTTCCTTGACTTTCAGTTTGTCTGCTTACTTCACAGTAGACGCTGCAGGCTCTACACCCTCTCCACACATCCCAGTGTGGTGCTCTACAGCCTCTGTGACGAGTGGACTGAAAGGAGGGAGTTGTGTTCCAAGTCATAAAACATGACTGTGTTTGCCAGTATGAGGACATTTTGATTTTCATGTCACTTAAGCAACTGGGCAGATAACTACTTTTCTCCATCTACTGAGTTATCTGATACTTTGCAAAGTGCATTCTTAAGAGTAAGCAACCAGAGTACAGGAATAGCTATGCCTTGTATGAGCAGGATGAGCAGAATGAAGATTTAAGTGAAACTCAAATTGACTTTATCGGTCTTGGACAAAGTTCCTGAAGTGTTAAGGGGCACTATGACATACAGGACAACTGGAAAACCAACAACTACAAAAAAATAGTTTCTGTGAGTGTATGGAAATACAGTTTTTTACAATCGCTATGACAATTTTTTCAATACTTCTAACAAGTTTCCTAAATTCTTCACGCGCCAACACACCTACGACACACAATTGGCAAAACAGTTAATTTCATGCTCAAAATCACACGATGTAAACTAAACTCAAACACTAATTGTCATAACACAAAAATACACTAAACATTACACCATGTCTACCAAAACACTAACACACGTTCTCTTTCCACATGAACGTTTAGTCAATCATAGCACAATGTCACAAAAAACACTAACATCAGATGGAATTACAGAAATTGCATTATTTTATATATGTGTCAGGTCTCACACTATATGGATTATAGATTGTGTTTGCAATAAAGTTTCTTTTGAAGCCTCTCTACATTTTTGTTTTGTTGGGTTTAGTAAATGCATGCATTTAGTTTCTTTTGCTGCAGAAATTCAGAACAAAAAATGAATTACCCATCTCAGAGTAGCTTTATAGAATGTACGGTTACTGTATTGAAATAATACAATTGCTGCAATAAAGGCTTCATTTGCAACAGGACATACTGCAAGAAATATGAAAAATAGCTGCCATTTACAGTATTATCCTAGCTCTGGCCCTTCTCTGAGCGCCACTACACATTCTAACTCCTCTCCCTTGCCCTTGCACACTCCTCTCCCTGTCCTGGTACTTCCTCTCCCTCATGCAGGCATTAGTGTATTCTTACTTTCGTCGTGTTGCTCTATATTGTTCTTTTTCCACACAAGATCAGCCCAAAGAGGTCCTCTTACTGTATATACCTTATGGTCATGCGATTGAAAGAACCTCAACACCTGAGTGTTTCCTAGATGGGAATCAGTTGTGTATTTGCATAACTTCAACCAGCTGTTTCTCAGTAGCAATGAATAAAATACAGAGGAAATATTTGTGTTTCAATTCACAATATGAACAGCTGTTCACTTTGACTTTAGCCAATAAGTTAGGTTTTGACATGATGTCATCTGTTCTGACATACAGTGTGAAAGCATTGGTAAATTGGGGAGTAAAAATCGATTGTTTTGGTCTTGGTTGAGCTTGTGTGTAAAAGAAGTTCAAGCATTTAAAATGTGTGTTTACTCTATGCATTTTGTGTCAAAGCAACAAGAAATGTGTTAATAGTATAACCAACACAGACGGATGTTGTGCTAACTGTGTCAAGAGTTTAGGAAACTGGTTAAAAGTGTTAAAACAATTGTCATAGTGATTGTAAAATACTGTAAATGTCTTGTGTCTTTCTCTCATTTTGGCCCTCCTATACGGCGTCTTTACCCCAAAGCAATCTATAAGATTTGAATTTTACTTACAGTGAAATTCTTTTGTCCATGGATGAGAAGCAATGAGCTCATTTTGCTCCTAAATATAGGGCTGGGAGACTCAGAGTCAGAGTTCCTGTGTCTCTGGGGCTGAGAGCTGCTATTCGACAGTTTGACCTAATTTACCGCCATCAAAGTGAGGGCTGGCGCTACAGGCTGGCACAGGCAGGAGTGTGTGTGTGTGAGTGAGAGAGAGGAGAGTTTGAGAAAGAGATAGATGGACAAAATGTGTGTTTTCTTTTATAAGTATGTCTGTAGATATGAACATATTTGCCCGTGTATGCATGTCTATGACTGCTTGTGCAAGTGTGAGTGTGTGTGTGTGTGTGTGCACGCGTGCGTGTGTGTTTGTTGCGCACTAGTGGCCCATCCGCAGGAAAATAGAGCAGATCCCAGCGGTGAAACTATTACAGCCTGTGAATTATAAAACTATTAACCAGAATGTAACTTCCAATTAAAAGATGATTCAACATTGAGATCTGATGGATGAATTTTGATTAAGTGGAGACCCCATTAGGAGCGAGGGGAGATGGACGCCAGTCGGTGGTGGCTCTACTTAAAAAGCCACGGTCTAATAAAGATTTGTCTCTTTTTTGGGCAAATTAGGGTTAATTACTTTAAATAACATGGCTGGGAGCACACTAAAAAGTGATGTTTAAATTCTCAGGACATTTAAGGGTGGATGGAGAGGTGGACATGCTTGTCTAGCTTCAGGTATCGCAGGCTGGTAATTATCTGCTATACACGTTAGAGAGCATGCACACAAGAATAGAAGAACATACAGCACACGTATACAAATATTTTGGGTTATACCAGTGTATATCAGTCTTTTCTCCTATGCTGAACTATTGGAAAATGACATATGTTGGCTTATGTTACAGACAGATAGTATTTACTGCATTGCAGAATCTTATGGTTACAGAATCCCCAGAAAGAAGCAAACCAACTATAATTTTTCCACCAGACTCAAGACACCTAAGCACCTAAGTATACTCATAAACGATGCAAAGTGTATGTAATATTGTACAAACTTGTGCACATGTGTTTTCAGAGTCTGATGGCAAGTGTCTCTGTGGCACACTGTTATGACAGCTGATACTGTCTCTCATTGATTGGTCAAACACAGAAGAGGGGGGGGTGTTAGAGTAGCGACCAACAGGCGTGGCTTTCTGAGTTCACACACACTCGCACGATAGTACACTCCCACTACACAAACAACCTTGGTATTTCCCTCACACACCAGTGTATCAGTACAGCATAACAAGATGACAAGATGAAAGAGGCTTCCATTTAGTCATTTTAGTCATTTTAGCAGACGCTCTTATCCAGAGCGACTTACAGTAAGTACAGGGACATTCCCCCCCATTCCTTCCAGCTATAATGTTAACACAATCTTAGCAATTTCCACATTCCTCCGGCTACAAACCGATGTGCCATACTCTTACTGAGGCTGTGTGGAGACAGAGTACCTCACTCTACAAACCGATGTGCCATACTCTTACTGAGGCTGTGTGGAGACAGAGTACCTCACTCTACAAACCGATGTGCCATACTCTTACTGAGGCTGTGTGGAGACAGAGTACCTCACTCTACAAACCGATGTGCCATACTCTTACTGAGGCTGTGTGGAGACAGAGTACCTCACTCTACAAACCGATGTGCCATACTCTTACTGAGGCTGTGTGGAGACAGAGTACCTCACTCTACAAACCGATGTGCCATACTCTTACTGAGGCTGTGTGGAGACAGAGTACCTCACTCTACAAACCGATGTGCCATACTCTTACTGAGGCTGTGTGGAGACAGAGTACCTCACTCTACAAACCGATGTGCCATACTCTTACTGAGGCTGTGTGGAGACAGAGTACCTCACTCTACAAACCGATGTGCCATACTCTTACTGAGGCTGTGTGGAGACAGAGTACCTCACTCTACAAACCGATGTGCCATACCCTTACTCTAACTAAAACACAGCAGAGACCACAAATGAATTGATGCTTGCACAAAAAAAAAATTCTCCCTGCATATACGTCAAAAAATGTAAAGCCAGCCAGTCAGAGTTGCAGAAGCCGACGTCCTTCCAGTCTCAGCTGACTCTGACCATCATGTAATCGATACACCATTCCCCTCTCCCTGATTTTGTTTGTAAGGTCTGCCTGCGACGGACGAGCGAAAGCTTAAAGGCGCTCAAGGGAATCAAAAGGATGGGCTTCCACACCACTCCACGTGTTTCAGGAAGTCATTCCCCCTTCCCTTTCACATGTTACTTTTCAATTTGTAACCAAGGAGTCGAGTGGTCGGGTCTCCGTCAGCCCTTCGGCATGAAAGAAGGAAAGGGGGGGCGGGGGTATGGAGTAGGAAGACTGTGTAATTGACAGTGACAGAGAGCAGTCAGACATTATTAGTTCAGCCTTAGTAAGCAGTTCATTACCGGCTGGGTTGAAGAAAAGCGTTGGATGGAGGGGGGGGGTTGAGAGGAGGAGATCCATGGAGACTTTGTCGGAGGACACTGTATCTCAGGAGGTGGTGATAATTAAAGGGAAGAGGGGTAAGGCCAGTTGGACGAACATGTCTGATTGTTTTTCTGTCTCCATTTGGTTGGAGCCAAGAAATCTGTGCGCTCACAGGTCCAGTTGTCCTTTGGTTCTCAGGATTGTTGCGAAGATAGGAAGAGCACCCTCATCTTCAACTACAGACACCAGCTACGTCTGAGAGAACATATACAGAGTAACATGTCCAGGACAAAGACAAATGGAAACAAGCCACCCAGGGCACCCATTGGGTTAACCTGTTCAACCCTTCAATATCTAGACCGTCTAAGAACAAACTGAGTGCACAATCTTCTAAGATTTACAGAAGGATTTGAGTCCACATAAAGATCGAACCAAAATAACATGTAAAACTAATGGTGAAATGAGACTGTATGTGACCATTGTCAACAAACCTGTCTGGTTAATCGTCCACATCCCTGTAGCCATGGTGGCTCCTCAGGACAAGTTCCCTTCCAGCACACCCCTGAGGAGGGTGGAACATGGTACAATCCGGTCTCCCTAACCTTCCTCCTCTGTCCACACAGTGCTCTCAATGACTGGGCGCATAACGGAACTCATAAGCTGTGTCTGTGTTTGTGTGTGGGGGGGGGTCATATACAAGCTGCTAACATTGCCATAAGGCAAATATCGTATAGAAGTTGTGAAATTAAAAGAAGGCAGGCAAACAGGCGGGCAATGAACCAAGCTGCTGATCTAATGTTCTACTTATACAGCACACAGACGCACACAGACTCCCCAGAACCAGCGCTAAGCTCTTGGTAAAACCCAGGGGGCTGAGGTGTGGGCTGAGCCTGGTGGCAGGAAGCAAACACTGAGCATCTCATTCCACACACACATGCATGCATGCCCCTCTCTTACTCACACACATGCAAACACATACGCATGCACGCGCACGCATATTCCCTGATGCAGTGTTCCGCATTGTCTCCGCCAGCCGGCTGAAATCTCCCAAAGCTAGACGGCACTGTTTAATCTTCACATGGAGATGGGTCGTGTGCGCGCACACACATCAACTGTCCTGCATGAGAATGGAAAAAACGTATATTCAGAAAGTAGAAAAAGGAAAATTAGTTAGGTGAAAATTCAAAAGACAGATGTACAGACAGACTGAGGAAGAGAGAGAGGAGAGATAGATGGATGGAGGGAGACTGAGAGTAAAACAAAGAGTGAGATTAGAACACTGTGTTCATCTTCTTGTGACCTCCATGACTCTTTAGCTCTGGCAGTTTCAGATATGGTGTGCGTGTGGTATTTTCTGTGTCATTACCATACAACCTCCCAGAGACGACTGGACAGGATAGTGCAAGTCCAAAACCAAGGGGAAGAGAAAAGAACAGCTAAGAGAGAAGGAAAATATATAATGAACCCCACAAAACAAAGAGAAGGTGGGGGGGAAACATTAGATACAAGTTAATTGAGAGCAAGTGTGACACAGATTTTATTTAATCTAAAGGGCAAGAGTGAGAGGCTGTGAGAAAGGGAGATACAGGTGAAGGTAGAGATTTGGAGAGAGAGGAAGAATATCTGTGTCTTTCCAGGGGATGGCAGCCCAGTGAAGAAATACACACACACACGCACACACACACGAAAAAAGACACACATCTACACATGCACACACACAACAGGCACCTGGGCAGGCAAGCAGATGACAAAAGGCCTCTCCCCAACGGATCCATGATCTAAATTCTAATCAAACATCATTTACAGCTTGTTTTATTTGGGCCTCTTGAGAGACTGTCCCTCCTGCCTCTTTGCCATGGCAACCAGTGTCTCATTTCAGAAGTGTCATGCCGTATTATCATCCGGCAGGCTCACACACTCCGCCTGACAACTTCTCCCCCAGCCCCTTGTGAAAAAAATAACCCTGTCTTGTACAGCTTCCCCTCTCTCTCTCTCTCTCTCTCTCTCTCTGTCTCTCTCTCTCTCTCTCTCTCTTTCCCTCTCTCTCTCTCGCTCTCTCCCATTCTACTTCATCCCATCTCGGCTTCTCTCCATCTCTCTCGTAACCCTTACTATGTCCCTTCATATTGATCTTCTCTGCTTCTATGGAAACGCGACTTAGGAAAGACACCTTTCCAAATTTGAAATGAGTGCTAACGCCTGCATCTATGATGATGTATGAGACAGCTTGGATGCAAAATAGGTTTTACTGGTAATGTACAGTGTGATGATTCATGATCAAGGTCATTCTGTAATCGCAATCATACAAACATTTATAGGTTGGCTACGCATTGGATTCATTTATCAATGTCTTAACACTTGATTGTTTCACTACATGTGCATGCTATTTTACCCAGGCTGGTTGTTGACAATGATGTGAATAACTACTGCTTTGTAAAAATAATTGGAGTTTAATGACTTGTGTAGTAATGATGTGTAATAAAATATATGATTGTCATTTAATTCATAGAATGATAGAAGTAATCGTTATCACTTTTACAGGCACGGACAACTAAATGATTCTTCACACATTACAGAATACTTAACTGATTTAGATGCACAGTATGGCTTTGGCTACCTGCAATGCTTTGGGGCTATCTTGTTGTTATTATCAGTGACCTATGCACTTTGTAAAGCTTTCTCTTGGAAGTCACTTTGGATAAAAGCGTCTGCTAAATGAATAAATGTGAATGTAAATGTATGGTAGCAAAGAGGTCACTGGTTTACTGTACAGTACAGTCTGTGCTTCTCTTGGGCACAGATCCAGTATTCTGTTACAAATGGAAATTCTCATAGTACACACAGACAGACAAATACACACACACACACACACAAACAATCCCCAGCGACCTTTAGTGACCTGTAAAACAGCTGGTAGCCTTCTCCATCCCATCGCTGCCTGTTCTAGATAGTTAATTGACTTGACAGCCTGGCAACATAACAGGTAATAGCCCTCAGCCAACAGGGACTCCCAATACCAAAGAGACCCAAAGTATTCCAAAAACAATCAAAGAGCTTTTAGAATGGTATGTGTGTGTGAGTGAGTGTGTAAACATATTCACTTTCCAATGTGCTGTGGCATTGGGCCCCCCTTGACTAATTTACCATCAAATCAAGCAGGGAACAGGAACTGGGGCAGGGATGCTCCTTCGTTGGTCAACAATAAAGCCAACAAATTACAACCAGAGATGCCGACATCATAATAAAAAATCTCATTTCACCCGCAGGAAAGCACGACTTCCATTGATTGCAACCCCACCACTATTGTGTGTGTGGCAAATACCACACACAAAACATATCTGTGAAAGAAACCCCTTAAAAATATGAAAATGAAGAAAAGCACCAGTTAATGGGAGCAGTTCATGTATTTCAGCTCGCGATGCAAATTAGGGCGGCTAGAAGTAGCGGGCGAAAAACGGCTCCTTCTCCCCCACCTTAAATAACAGGCGTCACTGCTGGTTAGCATGCTGGCGTTACTGCAGGGTTTGGAGGGAGGCGAGGGCGCTGTGCGTGTATGTGTGTGGGCAGAGGGTCATTTGCAAGAAGGATGTTTGCTTACACGTGTATCAGCAATTTGGCGAATGGCGACACCCCACCCCCCTCTCCTGGTGTGAGTGCTTGGTAGTGGTGTGGAAGGGCCATCGGATGTGGCTGTGATGCCGCCAACACCCCCCCCCCTTTATTCCCCTCCTCCCTTCTCCTCTGTCCTCCCCTATCCCTCCTCCCTTCTCCTCTGTCCTCCCCTATCCCTCCTCCCTTCTCCTCTGTCCTCCCCTATCCCTCCTCCCTTCTCCTCTGTCCTCCCCTATCCCTCCTTCTTTCTCCTCCCTCATTTCCCTCTTCTTCTGGTGGCTCAATGGGGAATGAGATTCCCATCATCAGGAGCTGCAATTTTCACAAAACAATGTGAGATCACACGGCATGCCAGCAAGTCTCCACAGCCCCCTCCCTGGCCCCTGAGGTCTCAGCGTATATGCAGATTGGAGGATTAATGCCCCCCCCCCCCCCCACACACACACACACACACACCTTAATGTGTGTGTGTGCTTATGTGTTTTGTCTTCCAGGATGGAAGAGGTACGGTGCACATGCAAGTGTGTTTACCTATGTTTGTGTGGACGGGGACGTGAATTTACAAGTCTGGTGAGACATAGACACAGGCGCACACACCTGGAGCTCACAGGACACAGGTTGGGGTAGGATAACAAAATAAATAATAATCTTGCCTCCTCTTTCTCCATTTAATATCACAGTTTTCAAAGGATTCTGCTAAGCTGCAATGCCCCTATTAAAACATGTGAGACAAAGATAACAGTTAGGGCCTGGGTGAAGAGAGGGAGAGTGAGCGTGACTTTGCCCGGGGAAAGTTTCCTGGCGGGGAAACAAAGAGGCTTCAGAGAGTGTCACAGTCAGTCTGGGAAGCAGGGATCCATGAGCCACACGGAGGAAGTGTTGCCTTGCGAGCTGAGTGTGTAGTGAGCTGGGCTTGGACGGGCTGGGCTGTGTTCTACTGTAGTGCTGAGCTGTGCCGAGCACGTGTGCCTGCTTTCATGCGTGCTTGTGTGTGTGTGTGTGTCTGTGTGTGTGTACTGGTCCGTGGGGAGCCCAGCCTGGTTCTAGGTCCCCACTGTAATTTCCTGGCAAGCTGGCAGGATTTTGCCTTGCCCCAGGCTACAGTAGCTAGCCATGGAGCAGACCTTCCAATCAGAGGCTGAACCCCTCACCTCACTGACCCTCGCTAGGCACTAAGCTTCTCCCTCGCTGGGAGAGAGGCAGTGTGTGTGTGTGTGTGTAGATGTGTGTGTGACTGATAAGGTAACACCTTAACATGAAGTCTTACCTGACATGCGACCACACAAACACAGAAGTACGCAAGACAAAGACACACAAAACGGGGATTTTTATGGTGCACCGATTCTTTTCTTTGATGAGGAACTACAAAGGGGCTAGTATGCCATATAAAGAGGCCACGTATATAGAGGGGTCTAGGTTTCACAGGGAAAAGAAAACATCCATGAATCCTCATGTGTTGGCCTGTGTCTGGTGGGTAGAGGTAGGGTAAAAGTGATAGTCTGTCCCTTTCCCATTCATCAGACAGGCAATGGGGGGAAAAAGTCTTGAACATCAACACATGGTGCCATATTTCAATGATCCTGTCATCATTTTCCTCGTATTGTCTTTCCAACACACGCACACATGCATGCACACCAACACACACACACATGCATGCACACCAACACACACACACACCTCTCTGATGTATCATGTAGCACACAGGGGCCTGTTTTAAGGCTAGGGACACCAAAGAAGACACCAAAAGCACACAAACACACATGCTTGATGATTCCGCTACAGCCAAATAAAGATATCATATCCTCTCACACTCCCTGAGCAGAGCCACAATGTTAATGTAGGAAGACGAGAAACGACCAATACATGCGGATGGAGGGACCGGAGGAGAGCGGCCACGTAGGGGACGACTACAGGGGACAAAGCGAGCACCGAGGCTGGAGCTGGGGGCTGGAGGCATGGGAGCGGAGACCTGGGGCATAGGGCAGCAGCGGTCCCCACTCCCCTCTACTCAGACCTCAGATTGATGACGCAGTGGCCAGAGCCAAGTGTAAATATACCAGAGGCCTTGTCAGAGCAGGGGCCCTGGTACAGCAGAAAGACCCTGACAGTCTGGGTTTCCAAGTCCCCTGTCTCCACACTCACAGCCTGTAGTACACAGCACAACGCCGCACGCTGAGAGTGGCCAGGGGACAGTGGGGTTTAGGGTCGTCATCAAAGAGAAAAATCAAATACATAAAGGTTACAGTAGGCTTCTGCAAGGGAAAACTTGTGTGTACCGAAATACAGTTGGCTGAACGACTCCGTTAGGAACTGCACATCCCATGCCATCATTTAACGTTACAACAGAAAATGTGCAAATCGCACACACAAACACAAAGTCGGACTAGAATTTGTTCATCGAAACATCATCCACGCACAGCACATTTAACTCTCTGCTGACACCTCAGTTCACTCAGAGCGACTGCAAAATTTCATGGTGCAAATTAGCTAATAACTCAGCAACTGTAATGAACCGCAGAGCTGTCATATAAAATTTATGAAGTATTTTCAATTGTGTAGTGGGGGCTTAATTTAACACCGCCAGTGAGTAGGAGGCCAAGAGAAATTAAGACAAAACAAAAAAGGTAATAGAAAGTGTTCAGTTGCATTGCAACGACAGAGTCAAAACGTTGTATTTAGCCATTTACAACTAGCTTGCAGTGTTGGTGCTTAAGTCTGTTTCACAGACACACACACGCACACATGGCTGTGCTTATTTCAATCAGGTGACATTTGTTAGTAACTAACACTGGAGAGGAGAGGAGGCAATGCCATCGGCTAACCTTTCAGCTGTGAATTATGGGAATTTACCTTCATGGCTCAGTGCGTTTGCTGTTGGCCAGCCTTTCGTGTCTAAATCAAAGGCTGGGATCTGCTAGCTCGGCACTCTCGACCCCCCCACCCCCACCCCCCTCCTCACAAGGGCAGACGTAGCAGTAGCGCTTGACGACGGGTGACATTTACAGCTCCGAGTGATTCTGTGCCACTGTTGCAGAAAGCCCACACACACACACACACATACATACATACATGCACACACACACACACACACACATACATACATGCACACACACACACACACACACACACACACACACACACACCAGGAGTTGGAAAGCAAGCAAGCATTAGTAAATCCTCAATAAAAACACTGTCAGCCATAATCCCACTCCATACAGTGACTAAAAACTATATGTATGTGTGTTCATACATTATGTGTGTGATAGTAATGGTCCTTTAGGTTTTACGGCTTCAGTTTCTAAGCAATGATTTTTACAGACAACAGATTTTTTTTTTACAGATGAGGATGAAAAAATACCCAAACTTTTATGAGTAATCTCCTCCCTACCATGTACTGTATATACAGTTAGTCTATCATTCAAAGGAAGTGGCAAAAGGTTGAAAGATGATAGTAACAAAAGACATTCAAAAAGGTTGGCAAGGTGGAATCAAAGTGTTATGGGGGGGGGGGGGGCTTCAAATACTTAAGATGAGAAACCAAGGCTCGGCTATAGAAACAGGAGATAGGATTTCCTTCTCTTTCTCTGTTGTGTGGCTGGAGCACTGCCAGCCTTGGCTGAGGAGAGACGAGCGGCTGCCTCAGCCAAAGCTTCAACCCGTCCATTTCCCTTCTCTCAAGACAGGGCTCATTTATTTAACAGCTCAACAGGTCATTTTTCCAGCTAAAATGCTGATTTCCCTTCTCACCGGCTTTTGCTCTTCAGCATGTATTCTAATTACCGTTGGCTTCCTTTGATCTGATGCCCTGCTACTTCACACCAGCTATAGACTTCCCTGGATCTCCTTCCATTAGAGTGACTCATTTCGTTTTGGCATACTACTTATTTTCCACAGATACCGCTTCGTTGACGTGACAGAAGATAAGGGCGGGAAAAATGTTGTCTTCACAGAGCCAGCAAGGCCCCCCAACTCACGCGCCACACTCCCCAAAAAATGGGCGTAACACAATTTCACATTGTAACATTTTCTTGCCAACCTCCATGTCGAACAGAGGAACTTGATAGAAAGCGTGATGGAAAGCAAAACAAAATTGGGGAAAAGATTGTGGACCACATGAGGTTGGGGTGGGGAAGCGGAGTGTGTGTGTGTGCAGTAGCAGGATTAGCGCAAGAGTCCAGATTATTTCATTAAAAACTAAAGTTACAGAAGCTTGGGCTGTCTTGCTTGATTTTAAGTGCTTCTGCATTAATTTCCCCTTCCAACCCCCTGAATCAATCATCAGAATTAGAATGTGTGCGATGGACATAGAATACACACGTTTCAAAACTGAGGAACGACAGAAGAGATGGGAGGAGAGGGTAGAAATCATGTTCCCACTCTTTGTTCATTGGGAGGAGCTAACATCAGTAAGCTTGAAGGAGAGCGAAAGTGGCAAATCCTCTGGCATGAGTCTATCTGTTCTTAGTGTCTCAACATCCTAAAATCCTGTCAAGGCCGGGGGTTTTTAGAACAGGGATAATGCACAACTATGTAGTTAAAAGCCTAACCTTACTCATAGCATTCACTGAGTTACATCAGTAAAACGTTTGGCCTACATGGGTTTGACCTACATGGTTTCTATGTCACAGATTAAGCCTTTGCATTGATCTATATGTCCAACTGAGGCTCACTATTGACAATGCTTTTTTGTCAAGGATTAAGAAAAAACGTCCCTGTTTGCCCGGTCTGAAGACAATTCCTGATTCCCCATTACAATCTAACACTGGTCACAATGACTCTCTATGCATATGATTAAGTTCCAAGCCTTTTTCTTTCACCGCGCAAGAAGCCAGTGAGTCCAGCCTTACATAGACACTGACTCCAGCTGCTTTCAGTCAGACCCACAACATGAAGCGAAGGAACGGGGGAGGGGGAGGCGGGGGCGGGGGGGACGTCAGGCAAGTCTTGTTGGACAAACGGACCTCCTTATCACCCGAGGACAGCAGCATGACTACACGGCGCAGCAACCTGATTCAACCCCTCGCTGTGCAGCTATTAACACTGAGTTAATTAAACAGCAACTCATTGAGTCAGCAGGGGGGCAATGGGGCTGGCATTTAGAGAAACCTTCCTGCATTGTCGGTGGTCACCTCTACATACACGTGCTTCCTTCCTGTAGGGATCCGAGGCCCCTTTTCTTTCAGAGGGAACTGTGTTTGATTACGGGAAGGCTGTGACAGCCATGTTTCACTGTTGACTTTCTGCAGGCGTGATGGCTGTTAGTAACATGAAGACTGCCAATAAGGGACTTTGTTCATTTTTTTTTATACGACAATGTTAATTTGTGGAAGCTTGTGAGAAGCACAGAGGCTCCTTGATGTGCAAACACTTCAGCTAGCCTAGCATGGTTCCGTGGCAACAATATGGGAAAAAAAATGTTTTGTCAATATGGGACCTAAAGGGAGGGTGTGGGTTGGGATGCTGGAGGTTTGAGGGGTGCTCCGTCCATCTGCCTGTCTCCCCAGAGGGTGACCCATGGAGGGCTGGGAAGGGAAGGTGTGGTCGACAGAGGGTGGCGCATATACCCCCCCTCCCCCCCGCCATCTCTCTCCATAGGCCTAAACGGACGCCCACCGCCACCGCACAGAGCCTTCCTAACACGAGGCCCGTGCCCGGGTGCCTGCCGTCAGACACGCAAGCCTGCTTTACCTGCTGCGATTCCATTACCGCGCCTGCCTGTTCCAGCACTCAAGTGTTTCTCTAGCATATTAAACAGATTAATAGAACAATGCTCCGGGGAGAGAGCGGCCTGTCAATCTCGACTAAAAACACAAAAGCAGAAAATTAAAAAAGCCCATGGCTGAACTCCAACGCTGACATAAAAAAGAAAAAAAAAGAAAAAAAAAAAGAATGCGCCGGAATCTTGCATGGAAAACGGATGGGGGAGGCAGTAGTGTACGGCGGTCTGGTGGAAAAACACAGATGGTAAATATTTATCCTCCTATCCTCCTTGATGAACGCACACACTGGCGAGCAGACACACATATTCCACACAAAAACACACTGAAAAAAAGGAGCAACCCACAGCATTGACCACAATGACACACACATATTAGACAAATTCACACACCCACGCATAACACACACTAACACACAAACACACCATAGTGAAAGAGCAAGCCAGTTTTCACTAGAATTACAAGGGGGAGAAAATGAGCTCCGAAACATATCAAAGCAGACAAGCAACAAGCAGAGCACATGCAGGCCTTTAACACAGAGAGGATGTAACATGTATGGAGGACAAAAGAACCAGCTGGAACATATTATCATTGAAATATGTACTCTTCCTCCTCCTGATAGTTGGCAGTCAACATAGCATGTTGAATCATCACGCTCCTATCCTCCACAGATTTAGGTATTTCACAATGCATAGATTTCCCTTTGTTTATCAGACAACTCCCACTGTAGCCACAATGCAAATCTAAAGCAAATCCAAACGAATGTCCCATTCGCTGCATCCCTCCACCTCCTCGGCCCCTAGTTTTTAATGTCTGGGGATGAATATCTGAGCCGTGGATCTATGGGGCCTGTGTTTCCAAGGCGGGGGAGCACTCTCTGGTGACGTCTCGTTTCGCCCTGTGAGATTTCGAGAGGAAAATTCAATCTGGCGCCGCGGTTTGTTTCTGGGCGAGATACCGGAAGATTGAGTGAGGTCTGCGGAGACCGGCGAGAGGCACGCGCCGCAGCCTTCAGACGCACCGACGAGCCACTCGCCGACAAAGACAAAGGCACGGAGACAAAGCCCACTCCACAAAGGGGGGGGGGGGGGGGCAGGGGGGGGATAGAGTAGGTATGTATGTGTGTGTACTTGTGTGTAGGATGCCACAAGGTGATAGCTGCATTCCGTAGGTTAATGATCTAAAGTTGCTTTAGCACCGCTATCTGGATTAAGAGGTATGGTCGACTTTTGTTGTAGCCAATCAATGTACAACTAGGATTCCCTCAGGTCTAGATGGAACAGGACTCTTTACAGTGCTCGCCACCACTTCCACTTTCAACCAGGCCTCGTAACACTCAACAACGGAAAAAAATAGAAAATGAAGAGTTAACAACTGGTGGTGGAGGGGGGTGGGGGAGGTAAAAGGAATAAAACAGTCACCCAAACACTGGTCCACCCATCTCACAGCGAGCAGAAAATGCTGCAAATCATCTTTAATAGTCGTCAACTTGATGGTTCATTACGTTAAACTATCTGCGCTAATAGCTTCTAATCCAATGGCTCTCCTATGTCCTGGAGGCTATAGGAGCTTAGAGAGATAGGGATGTGTGTGTGTGTGTGTGTGTGTGTGGCAGCCTAGTGTATTAACAGGTTAATTGCCCTGCAACAGAGACTGGACTGGATGACGAGAGGAGCCCCCCCGTTTCAGTTTAATTGTGAGTTGTCATGTTCCGCAACCCCTGTTCTGCTCAGGCGGTCTCAGGGGCAACCGGAGGCATGTGACGGCAGGCAGATAAGGGGTCTTACTGTATGGGACGACTGCTGGAGAGCATCAGCACCAGGTGGGAGCGCTAGCACACAGCGCCACCACATGGGAGGAGATGGGTACTGTGGCTGTTGGTGGCCCTCACACAGATGGACCATATCAACGGCAACTTTGTTTTCTTAGCTGGCACTCGTCTCTCTGATAAAAGATGCGCTTGTTTTTTGAGTTATTGAGGCCTAGCCTACTTGGCTAGATTTTCTAGGTTGTTTTTTTATATCTGATTCAGGTTATAGGTACCGCACTAACAGGTGTTTGTTATTCTATTTCAGATTTCGGTGGCAGGACCCACATCGACTCACGTTCTTCCAGAACCTTCAGGTCTCCCTCAACTCTAGCCTGACTTTCCAAGACATCCCTGTGTAGCGCTTTTTTTGATTCAACCCCCACCCCTCCAGTGCATACTCCCGGATCCTCCCCCACCCCCGGCTGCCTGAGGGCCGGCCTTGTCTGTTTTCATTCCCCTCTGAGAGGACAAGTAATTTGGGGGAAGAGAGGAAGGGAGCAGATGACCACTGGCTTCTGACCTTTTCTCCCTCAATTTAACTCCTCCTCCACCTACTACCTCTCCTCCGACGCCTCTGCCGCCAGAGAAAGTGGCAATCAGCCTAGGCAGAAGTGACACCCTCATCTGAACGAGGCCGGGCCGGGCCGCCACAATCACAGTGTCACTTTCCATCAATATGCCGGGCCTGGGGCTGTGAGTGGGGGAGGGGGCGGGTGTAGAGGGGGGTTTGGAATAACAGGGGTGTGGTGTTGGTGTACCCGTGACATAGCAGTGCGGCATAAACCAGGGCCAGACCACAGCCCACCTGCTAATCATGTTAGCATTTTGCCATGTACTTGTTAATGGTATGGGACCAGCCACAATGGCTAGTGTAGGTCTTCATAAGCAGGGTGGGGGGGGGGGGGGTTAGGGTTGTGTGGGGGAGACAGTGGAAGGAACAGGTATTTTTAGGGTTGTTTTCATCAGGGTTTAAATGCAATCTTGTTCTTCTATTCTCTGCAGTCCCTTTAGTGTTGTTTTTTCTGTTTGAGTAGAGTTTGTCTGCAGAAAAACACCACTCCAAAGATGGTGGTTTAACCAAAGCCAAGGTTTGTGTACCAGTATCAGGGTGCTTTACTCAGAAGGAAATTTAGATTTTCCAAATGTGGTGCCGAAACGTCAGGTCTTTGTGCTTCTTATGGTGAGATGTATCATCTCACCATTCGACTGGTGTTGGGACTTGAGCCGCTGTTGCCAGAACCCCCCTCCACCTCCACAACAAGACAAGGATTCATTCACTCGCTACGTTAGATTAGAGTGTCTATCAGAGGCTTTTTCCACATGCCAGGCAAGTCAATTACATAAGATGGAAGGGTGGGAGGGTAAGAAATCACGGGATATTATTTCACGGAGACCTTGCTCGATACATGACTGTTAACTGTCAAACGCGGAACATGGGCACAGACGTAAGCCAGTGTGAAATACAATGAAATGCAGAGTGCAGGGTGTACACATTAGGACATGAGCCGCCATGAAATGGACCGACTTGGTGGAGGAAGGGAGCAGATGGAGAACGGGGAAAGAGAGGCGCAAGGATTGTTAAGCCGGCAAAACAACCGCCGCGGTCGAAAGCCTCAAGAGCCGGTCCCCCTGTGCCTGGCAAACATGGCCGCCATGTGGAACAAAGGATTGTGGGGTGGAAAAGGAGTTATGGATTACATCATGTTGACACCATGGAAATATGTAAAGCTAGAAGTATTACCGACGATTTCTCCAGGCCACCTTGACTAAATGTGGAGGATGCTGGCAGAGAACACAAAATGGAAACCAACAAAAAGTTTGGAAATTGAAGGAATAGTATGCCCCTGAAAAAATCAAAATGTTGCTTAGCTTCCGGCGTGAGTTTACATATTCAAAGAGAGAAAATATATAAAAGAGGAGAGAGAAAAACAGAGAGAGAGAGAGGAGAAAATCTAAATGATGATACGCGACTGAGGGGGGCATTATCATTTGAAAGGATCCAGCCATTGTGTGGATCCGTCCCCTCTGTGCTGAAAATGAAATTGTCTGATGTGCGAGATTTACCTTTGCCGCTGCCGCGGCCCCCAGCTCGTGGCGGGCAGCGAGGGTCGCGGGCGCCATGTGTCATCCGACGACTCCGGTGTGACGGTGCCTCCAATTTACACACCGCTCCGCTCTGCATTTCAAAGGAGTCCCAGCGCCGGCCTCCTGTTCGTGATCGCTATCGCTAGACCCCGAGGAGGGGAGATTAGGACAGCCAGAGAAAGGAAAAAAAACACTCTCAGCACTGCCCCCCCCCAACCCCCGCCGCCATCCTCCATTTACATTTTGATATTAGATTTTTCCTTACACCCCCCCAGCCTTCCCTTCGTCTTGCCCTCTCAACATCCTTTCCTCCATCGCACTCACATGTACCTTTTCCCACACACACTTCATGTGCACAGAAGTGAGTGCACTCACACACACCTCCTCATAGGCCATGACTAGTGTGGTATACATATCTTTCCTTCAACAAAAAGACACGGGGGAGATGGGATAAGTACTGTTAACCAGCTGGTACTATACAGCCTCTCTGTCTATGTGTCTACCTCTCTGTCCTTTTCTTCCTACCTCTCTCCCTCTCTCTCTCTCTCTCTTGGTCATTCTGTTTCTGCCTCTCTCTTCGTGTCCCTCTCCCACTCAGTCTGCCTCTCTCCATCTCTCTCTCAGTCTCCTCTTCTCTGTCTTTCTCTCCATCTCTCTCTCTCTCTCTCCATCTCTCTCCCTGAGCTTCCCTCCCTCAGTCTGTCTCTCGCCCCGCTGTCCCTCATGGAATAATTAATGAAACTTTTGATGTAAAAACAAATAATGGAGTTCGTTGGCAGTACAGCTTTCAAGTACCTCATCTTGAAGAAAAAGAGTGTGTTTTAGTGTGAACACAAATAGATCAAAGTATTACTTATGAATCTAAGTTAGAAAGGAAAGAAACACATTCAAACAATAATGGCAAATGAAAGATTGAGATAAAAGGGAGTTCACTTGTGCTTTTGAGAGCTCAATACATTGTTCCAAGTTTGCTACTGAGCTTAGAAACATTGTAGGGGAAAAGCATGATCTAAAGGTTTTTTACTTGAAAAGCGGAAAATAAACTTGGTTAATATAATTGCTGAGAGACCGAGAGAGTGAGTGAGTGAGTGAGAGAGAGAGAGAGAGAGAGAGAGAGAGAGAGAGAGAGAGAGAGAGAGAGAGAGACAGAGAGACAGAGAGACAGAGAGACAGAGAGAGATTGAAAGAGGGAAAGACTTAAGCTCTTTGCTTCTTTCTTGCTGCTATAGTATAGACAATGGGCCACCAAAAAGAGAAAGGTGAGGTAACTGAACTTCATGCAAGCCCTAATCTGACGGGGCTATGGATGAGGCTTGTCCACTACAACCTGGCAACACAGCTTTGACACAATGTCATCGCTCTCATACCATCTGTCTTTACTCACTCACCCATCTCCGTATCTCTCGCACACACATTTCACCTTTTTCGAACTGTCTCTTAACCCTTCGTCCATCACATGCTTACTTCCTCCCTCTCTCCCTCTCTCCCTCTCTCCCTCTCTCTCTCCCTCTCTCCCTCCCTCCCTCCCTCCCTCATGAGGTGGACTTCATTCTAATATAGGAGAGGGAGAGACACTTTATAAGGGAGGTGGAGAATCCCTCCATTCAGCATTCTAATCTGTCCTCCTCTCGGGCAGACACTGTTTACTCTCTTAGGCTGTGAATCTCATTCAGAGGCTAGCTCGATGGACCTGCAGGCAAGACAAGGAGAAAGGGAGGGAGAGACAGACACAGAGACAGACAGGGAGACAGAGAGTGACACAAAGAGAGGCACAGAGAGAGAGAGACACAGAGAGAGAGACACAGAGAGAGAGAGAGAGAGAGAGAGAGAGAGAGAGAGAGAGAGAGAGAGAGAGAGAGAGAGAGAGAGAGAGAGAGAGACAGAGAGAGAGACACAGAGAAAGAGAGAGAGAGAGAGAGAGAGAGAGGGGGAAGATAGAAGAGGAGAAGGGTATTGACAACGCAATGGATATGAATAGAGAGGGGGAGGAGAGTAGAAGGTGAGGAGAGAGATTTTGAAAGAAAGCCAGATGGAGGGGGGGGAGGAGTGAGAGAGGGTGTTAAGGTGATGCATAGCTGAAGTAAATGCAGGTGACTTTCCCCCCCACCTCTTCACACAAAAGGGGAGGGAATTACGCCCACCCCCTTTAAGTAAACACTGGTCACCTTGGTCTGGCTTGACAGCTCCAGTATATAACCCTGGACTAGGCCTCTCACAAGAGAAACCATTGTGATACATTCAGAATGGATGCTGCATGCATGCAGATGGGTGACAGCAAATACAAAAGTTTGTAAAGACAGTCCACCCATTTTCGCAGCATTGTGAAAAAGCCAGACTTCTTCCAATTACACATTCTACATGCAGCAGCAGAAATAATGGCTTAACCAACAAGAGGCTTGACCTGGGCCAGGATTACAGATGCCCATTTTACAGTAGTTGTCATTGATCATCAAGCAGAAAGAAACAGAGTATATTCTACATGAGTTGTGTCTCGCGACTACACAACTTTTAAACGTAATACCCTCCAACCCTGATCCACATTGCTCCAGGAACAAAACTGTAAGTAGCACTAAGCTTGTGGTTTTAGGCAGGCGATGATGTTTGCACCTGGGTGTGAAAATGTTGGTATTTGAGATTATACTTGGGGTGCCAGCATATGGAAATGGTAAGAGAGTCAGCATATGGAAAGGGCAAGAGAGATAGAAGGATGCAGAGAGAAAGGGAGA